>NC_090743.1:128535716-128822172 GCF_036898095.1 Palaemon carinicauda
GCGTCCGCCGTCACGTTGCGGAATCCTTGTAGATGTACTGCAGACAGGTGCCATGTCTTCTTCTCTGCCAGACGGAAGATTGGGAGAAGCACCTGATTTATCTGGGGCGATCTTGAGCCTTGGCGATTGAGACATCGAACTACCACCGAGTTGTCCAGGGTTAGACGAATATGGATCGAGGAAGGCGGGGAGAGTTTCTTCAGAGTTAGAAGGACCGCCATGGCCTCCAAGATGTTGATGTGAAACGTCTTGAATAGGGGAGACCATGTTCCTAGAGCTTGTTTTTGGTGGGAGTGACCTCCCCAACCCTCCAGCGAAGTGTCCGTGTGGATGTTGAGTGATGGAGGTGGGTGTTGAAGAGGGATGGACCTTTTTAGGGCCTTTGCTTCCGACCACGGCTTTAGGAGTAACCGAAGTCTGTTTGGGAGCCGTCTCTTGAGGTCTCTTCGACCGATGGATGCGGAACGTCTCCAGCCTCCCGCGGCATCCTTTAGCTGTGCACGCAGCACTGGGTTTGTCACTGAGGCGAACTGTAGAGAGCCTAGAACTCGTTCCTGCTGACGTCTTGAGATCCGTTTGGATTTCAGCAGTCTTTTGACAGACCCTGCTATTTCCTTCCTTTTCTTCTGGGGAATGGAAAGGCGGTGTGACTGAAGATTCCACTGGATTCCTAACCATTGGAACTTCTGAGCTGGAGAGAGGCGAGATTTCTTTCTGTTTATCTTGAATCCCAGGTGTTCCAGAAACTGGGTGACTTTGTTGCAGGATCTTAGACAATCTTCGGGCGATGGAGCCCAGACCAGCCAGTCGTCGAGGTAGGCCATCACCTGGACGCCGCGGAGGCGGAGCTGTTGAACAATGGCGTCTGCCAGCTTTGTGAAGATCCGTGGGGCCACATTGAGGCCGAAGGGCATGGCCCTGAAAACGTAGCTTTTCCTTTGGAGTCGAAATCCTAGGTAGGAGGAAGCGTGGTGGTTCATTGGAACGTGCCAGTAGGCATCCGCCAGGTCTATGGAGACCGTCTAGGAACCTTGAGGCAGAAGGGTCCTTATCTGTTGAAGAGTCAGCATCTTGAACTTGTTGTTTGCTATGAACTTGTTGAGGGGGGATAAGTCTAGAATGACTGAGTTTGTCGGAGTCCTTGACTTTACCATCCTTATCACCTTCTTGTTCAAGAGTTCTAGGACATATTCTTCCAGAAGGGGGGTTGACTGTTGGAAGAACTGCTAGAAGGTTGGGGGTGGTTGAGTCCAGCTCCAGCCTAGACCCTTCTTGACGATGCTGTGTGCCCAGGGATCGAAGGTCCAACGATCCTGGAATTGGCGGAGTCTTCCTCCCACCGGAAGCACTTCATTGCTTCTGGTTTCCCGAGGGTTTACTACCTCGGCCGCTAGCTCCCTTTCCTCCTCTGCCTCTGGAGGGACGGCGAGATGCATCTCTCCCTGCACCTCTGTTTGAGCCTCTACCTTTGGGACGAAAGGTAGTTGACTGTTGCTCAAAAGCAGGGGTGAAAACCGGCGACTGTGACAAGACCGGTTGGGTGACCAGCTGAAAGGTCTGCTGTGGCTGAGCTGCCACTTGGGGAGTAGCGGATCCCGGAAACTGCCGTCTCTGTTGACGTTGCTGGGGTTTCGGTTTTGTGGGTTTCCTCTTAGGTTGAGGGCCGTCGTCCTGAGAGGATTTCCTTTTCTTCGACATGCCCCACTTGTGGAGAAGGTTCCTGTTCTCCGTGGCGGCCTTGTCGGTGATCTCTTTCACAAGGGAGGAGGGAAAGAGGTGCTTACCCCAAATGTTGGAGGAAATCAGCCTCCGGGGTTCGTGTCTCACTGTGGCACTGGAGAACACGAATTCACGACAGGCTCTACGAGCCTTCGTGAAGCTGTACAGATCTTTTACTACGGTCGCCAAATGTGTTTTGGCGAGAACCATGTAGTAGTCAGGGACCCTAGTGTCACCGGCCATGACTTCGAGCTGTACTTGGAGGGACATTGATGCGGCGAGCCTTTCCTTCGTGTCATGTTCCCGACGAAGGAGATGGTCATTAAGTTTAGGGAGGTCTTCGTTAAACTGACGGCCAGCGACGTCAGGTTCTAGTTTTCCCACCACAAATGTTGACTGGACATCTTTCCAGTGTCTAACATCAGGGGGAGTAGTCAGGGAGAAGGGTCTGCACTCCTCCAGTGCAGGGCAAGGTTTTCCTTCTTCCACTGCCTTATGTACCGCAGTGAAGGCCTTTTCCAAGAAGGGGAGGGTCGCATCGTCTGGTGCGACGTAGGTAGGGTGCTTCTTGCTAAGCGCCGGAAGTTTCGAGCAGGTGAAGCCCCTACTTTTCACTGTATTGGCCAGCATAGCCTGGGCCTTCGCGAGATCGAACACTATAACCTCCTTCGGTTCGGTCTCTTCTTTAGAGGCAGGTTCGGATCGAAGTCGGACGTAACAGTCCGGATAAGCCTCAAAGTTCGGGAAGAATTCCACTTCTTCCAGCACAATCGAGCCGATCTTTTCGCTTATGAAGATCTTGCCCATCGTAATTGGCATGTGCTCGGCATACCTCCAGGGGTTGGTATCTGAGCATGCGGGGAGGTCCTTAACCGAAATCCTTTTCGGCTGCTTCGAACTTCCCATGTTGGACCTGAAGAACTCATGCGTCTCGCGGAGTTTCTTATCCATGAGAGCCTCAAGCATTTTGAAGATCTCCTGGGTGTTGGATGGGGTGGGATCCGGGGTAGCAGATGTAGACGGGAGTGATACGTCCGTCAGTGTAGGAGTCGGTGGGGGGGTGGAAGGTGGAGCGACCTCCTGCTCCGACTCAGGGTATTCCACCTGGTCTTCCTCATAGACCAGTTCGTCGCCCATGAGGTTCCTCTCCGTATTCTCCGACACTTCCGACATACGTTCCGCGTTGTCGGCATCCAAACGGCACTCGTGCATGGACTGAGCCATGACTACGTCCGGTTCCACCGTTATCTGGACGGTGGGGATCTGATCCTTGGGGACCACTGAGTCTGGGGATGCCTTCGGGAAAAGCAAGGCCCTCAAGTCTTCGGTGGCAAGGTATGGTCCAATGGCGTTCTTCTGGAAGCCACGCACCCACTTGCGTAGCTTCTCTCGAGAAGAGTCCCTAATCTCCGCTGAAGGAGGATTGTTGAACGCCTCGACCAGGCGGTCCTTGCAGACTGTACAGTTCTGCGGGTCCCAAAACTTCAGATCGCCTTTCTTGTTGGCGCAAGGGGCGTGGGTCCTACACGCCGTGTGCCCGTAGAAGTGCGGGCGCTTCACTCCACAGAAGTTGTGGTCACATTTCACGTACTCCTCCTGTAAGAGAAAGAGAACATGAGTATATGGAAGTCATACAAATGACTTATATTATTCTAAAGTTAAATATTAAGAAGTTAACTTTAACTTAATCTTAAGTAATTAAAAAACATTGTAATGTTAGAGAGTGGAGCGGGAAATGAAGTAGATAGACACATACTTCGTGTATCCCGCCCGGCTGGTTACCGTAACCTTATCCATAGGCAATTTGTTTGTGGCCGAGGACACAAGACAGAATTCTTCATAGATCGCCAGGGAGGCAAAAGGAATTCTATTAGGAATTGCCTAAGATGTAAATCTGGGACTGAGACCACTCAGGCCATTAAAATGGGGGTGTAGAAGACCCCATAGGGCAACGGTTTCCGGCAACCAGCCGTGCTAAGATACACACGGCATGCTGGAAAATTGTGATATGCAAGAAGACAGCACGGCTATTAATAGAACGGTAAGACAATACCTATCTATTTAGGTAGCCAAGCCATCTGGTTGCAGTGTAGGGCTATCAGCATGGTGTTGATAGCTGGGAGAAGGGGTGCAAGTCTCTTGGCGTCTCCAGAAGGTGCCGGCAGACTGGCAGCACGCCGGAGGCCGCTCCAGCAGAGTTTCTGGCATTAGTGAAGACACATAGAGAAGTCAGGAGTAATGCCAGGATGGCGGCCGCCGGTACAGCGGTGGCGGCTCCGGCAGCCGAAGGCTGCTGGCTTGGTGACAGGATCATAGGATAGGGAAAGTGGATATAGCTAATCCGGACCGCCGGCAATGGATGCCGACACGCCGGGGGCTGGCCCGATGGACGGACGACCGAAGCTAGGAGGTATAAGGGTAGGCCATCAGCTGTACACCGACGGGAGGCGGCAGCCCTCCGGCACACGGAGGACTGTCGGCCAGGGGGGAACAAAGAATGTGTCACCAAGGGGGGAGGGCGGTATCGCCGGCAGTAGAGGCGGCAAGGGACCAGCACCAGGACCGGAAAAGAGACAGAAGGAGGGATGGAGGGGTAAGGACACGAACCCCATTGCATCCCACCTGAATGGGTGTACCCATGATAGAGGCTAGCCCTATCACCCAATGGCAGGGGGCCGGCAGGCGGCCGGGAGCCAGAGTAGCCCAAGGGAGGGCTAGGGAACACCCAAGAGGGGAGAGAACCCCTACGGACAAAACGCATCCAGTGGCTAACCCCATAGGACACTATGAAGGGTATATGTACCAGAGCGGACTGCACACAGGGACTCAAGATAGCCCTGTCACTCCACCCTAAAGAGGAGTTGTAGGACAGGGGACAGATGGGTATAGGCTAACCTAAGTATAGGCTAGGCCATACAAGGGATAGGTGGGGAGGGGAGAAGAAGCAGGGTCTTCCATAGGGGAGGCTCTGTACCAAAGCGGCCACCAAGGAAGGGAGGACGCTCCCTAGCCTAAGGTAGGCAGCCTGGCTGAGAACGGTGCATGGGTACCGTTTCAAGCAAGGCACAGAACTAGCTCCCCCCGAGGCCTAACCTAGAGCAGGGATGTTACACCCTAAGCTAGGAGGGCTGGAAGATGTATCGCAATTGCAAGGAAGGTCAGGTAACCTAACCTCAGCAATTGAGGAAGGGCAGGCCGTTCCTCATTCTCGGACGCAACCCTAAGGGGGGATCATTCCCTTAGGGAGGGCAGAGAAGCGATAGGTACTCTGGTATGAACTTGATCCCCTTACGTGGTAGGGGGAGCAAGGCTACAGAGGGAATGCCCTAAGGCAGGGGGTGAAGGGAGCATATAGGGGTCCTACATTTAGGTTAGGTTAGAAAGGCACACTATCAAACCTATCCCCTATATGGTCCCTGAAGGCGAAAACACTTGCATCACAGTAAACAGTATCATAAAATAATGCCACTATCTTCATAACTTAACCTAGGATCACTGTAATATATCATGCATGAACACTGGTGCTAGGCACTCTGGCCTAGGGGCTAAGCTAGCGATCTAGTGTGGGGTCAGGCAATGACCGATAAAAAAGCGTCAAAACACGATATATGAAGTTCCTAGCTATGAAGACTAGATAACTAATAGTATCAATTAGTTAAAAGGCCGGAATAAGCTGTTCAGGCTAGCTAAATAACGCATGCAGGGTAACAGCGACGCCATAAAATGGCGTGTCCGGTAGTAGCAGAGCTCTGCCAGAAAACATAAAATATCTTGAAAAGTAAAAGTTACTTTACGGTCAGAGCTTATTTAAACAATACTGGGACCTGGTACTCAACTTTCCAGAAGAAGGCGAGGCCGAAGGTAGCGACATAACGAAGATGCAAGCCAATGAAAATAGCACAAGGGAAAATCCGTCTTAGCAAGGCAAGCTACTAGAAGAAGGATGAGGACGGACGTGACGTCATTTAGCAATGGCGCCCGTTTGTTTACATTTCGAGTACCAAAAGTAGCCACGGACGAGTATAGCTGTGGAACGGCTCCCCAGCTATTCTCAGCTCCTCCACATCGAAGTGTTAACTCTATGTGGGGTGCAGATAGCTATGTGGCGCGTTAATACATGCGTCCACTGTTGATATACGATGTCTTAAAGGGAAACCTTTAGGATACTCGCTCCAGAAGTTAGAATTCTGTGATAACCTGTGGTTAAATTCTCTGGGAATATCTTAGTAGTTATATACCCAAGGAAGCTACCAATAAGGAACCTTCCATCAGGACGCCATGGCTTGAGCCCAAAAAACGGATTTTGAGCGAAGCGAAAAATCTATTTTTGGGTGAGATAGCCATGGCGTCCTGATGGAAGGTTCCTGTTTGGTAGCTTCCTTGGGTATAAGACTACTAAGATATTCCCAGAGAATTTAACCACAGGTTATCACAGAATTCTAACTTCTGGAGCGAGTATCTCAAAGGTTTCCCTTTAAGACATCGTAATACAACAGGGGACACGCATGTCTGAACGTGCCACATAGCTATCTCCACCCCGAACAGAGTTAATGCTTCGGTGTGTAAGGACTGAGAATAGCTGGGAGCCGTTCCACAGCTAATCTCACTCGTGGCTACTACTGATACTCGAGACGTAAACAAACGGACGCCATTGCTCTAATGACGTCACGCGCGTCTTTATCCTGGCGCCAGTTGCTGCCCATCACCATGATACAATTGTGTAGGGTGGGAACAAACTGAACGAAGTAGTAGGGAGGGTCCATCAGGACGCCATGGCTATCTCACCCAAAAATAGATTTTTCGCTTCGCTCAAAATCCGTTTTTTGGGCTCAAGCCATGGCGTCCTGATGGAAGAGTACCAGAGAATCAATGTATCGTGGTAGATTTTCCCCCAGAGTTAAGTGCCTAGGCATTGACAAAACAGCAAAGTAATCTTAGGTAAGAACCATAGGAACGAAGTATCCTGCCCCCCATTGGTAGGAAGTTCCCATGGGCTATGCCGACGTCAAAGTGGTATTGAAGGGCTATTCATCTTGACAGAAGAACTTTTAAGAACTTAGAGATGAAGCAGAATGTTTGATATTTGTATAGGAACATTCTGAAGTAGGCCAGTGGTGGTTGGGCACTGTGTATAGAGTTCATCTCCTGATTATCAGAAGTAAGTATTCGTGTAGGAACCTTACTGAGACAAGGTGAATATAATTTAGGATTAGACATCTTAAATTCTTCATGACCATAAGAAAGGAGGAATAAATAAAACTATGACAGTATGTATTTCATAGTAAGTAGGAGCTGAAAGAGACGCATAAGTAATAAAATAGAAATTTTATTTCACAATGCAGAAATTAAATAATTTACAGCAAAAGTAAAGTTCATTTACAGTAATAATAATGTACATAGAAATAAAGGCTTGCTCTTGAATCTGAAAAGGAATTTCAGGATTAGTAGGTACTCGTTCTCGAGGAACGCAAGTCTTTAAACAACACATCATGCTCAAGGCATGCGGCACTTGTGTGACACTATGACATTTCACCTGGGATAAGAACAGTTATAAAAGCACTAAGTGTTTTTAGACATCACTATGAATCACTCGAGGGTCAACATAGGCACCCGAAGAGTTAGAGTCCCAAGTAACTCACTGTTCTACGCAGAGTTAGGTGCAGGTTTCATAACACTACCAGCGGCTACCACAAAATGTTTGATTTCGTGCACTTGTTTCGCATAATGTTTAAAGAAAACTCGCGAGGACTTCCAGCCCGTAAAGTTTTTAAGGCTCTCAAAGTCCATGCTCTGAAAGAAGTTCAGAGAAGATGCCACTTTTCTAGGATCATGACCAGCGGGTGTACTGTTCGGATCCGCTCTGCGAATGAAGTAGGTGATTTTCGCTCTTAATTGTTTCAGTGACAGGTCGCTGCCCGATGTTTTTCCTTTGAAGAGTTGGCCTCCACCAAAGTTCGAAGTTCTGCGAAGATAGACCTTGAGACTCTCTACTGGACATAGAGAGACATCCTCCTTCAGGGGGCATATTCTCCAAGGGCCCCATCTTTTGGTGGGTAATTCATTTTTGGCGAGAAACGTCGGATCAGGGGAGAGGGTCACTTCTCCTGAATCAGCAAACAGGATGTGTCCCTCTTCTCTTGATAATGCCACTATTTCGCTGACTCGAGCTCCCGAGGCGAGAGCAAATAAAAATATAACTTTCTGAGTCAGATCCTTGAGGGGGCATGAATCATTGTCCAAGTTGGAGGCGAAATGGAGCACCTTGTCTAGTGACCAGGAGATCGGTTTCGGAGGGGGTGCTGGGCGTAGGCGAGCACATGCTTTCGGCAGTTTGTTAAAGATGTCGTTGGACAGATCAATTTGGAAAGCATATAGAATTGGTCTAGTCAAAGCCGATTTGCAGGTTGAAATCGTATTGGCTGCTAATCCTTGTCCATGAAGGTGAATGAAGAAGGACATACAGAAATCAATGGTGATTTCTTTAGGATTTTTTGCTTTAACAAAGGAGACCCATTTCCTCCAGGATGATTCATATTGCCGTCTCGTGGATTCGGTCTTGTATTCCTCTAGGAAGTCTAGACTTTTCTTCGAGATCCCAAACCTCTTCTTTGCGGCAAGGGAGAGAAAATCATGAGATGAAGGTCCTTGATTTTCGATGATGAAGCGAAGACAGTCGACTTCTGTACTTGTTGAGAGAGAACTGGGCCCGGGAGAGGGATCAGCTTGGGCTGCAGCTCCAGGACCAGGGGGTACCAGTTGCTCCGGGGCCACTTGGGAGCCACTAGGGCCGCTGTCCCTTTGAAGGTTCTCAGTTTGGAGAGGACTTTCAACAGAAGGTTGGTGGGAGGGAACAGGTATATCTTGGACCATCTGTTCCAGTCCAGTGACATGGCGTCCACCGCTTCTGCTTTGGGGTCCTCGTACGGGGCTACGTACAGAGGAAGTTGATTGTTGTCGCTCGTTGCAAAGAGATCTATCTGAAGTTCTGGGACTTGATGAGAGATGAAGGAGAATGATCTTGCGTCTAGAGACCATTCCGACTCTATCGGGTTTGTCCGAGATAGAGCATCCGCTGTCACGTTGCGGAATCCTTGTAGGTGAACTGCAGACAGGTGCCACTTCTTCTTCTCCGCCAGACGGAAGATTGGGAGAAGCACCTGATTTATCTGGGGCGATCTTGAGCCTTGGCGATTGAGACAACGAACTACCACCGAGTTGTCTAGGGTTAGACGGATGTGGATCGAGGGCGGCGGGGATAACTTCTTCAGAGTAAGAAGGACCGCCATGGCCTCCAAGATGTTTATGTGGAACGTCTTGAATAGTGGAGACCAGGTCCCTTGAGCTTGTTTCAGGTGGGAGTGACCTCCCCAGCCCTCCAGTGAGGCATCCGTGTGGATGTTGAGTGATGGAGGAGGGTGTTGGAGAGGAATGGACCTTTTCAGGGCCTTTGCTTCCGACCACGGCTTTAGGAGGCGTCGAAGTCTGTTTGGAAGCCGTCTCTTGAGGTCTCTTCGAGCGATGGATGCCGATCGTCTCCAGACTCCCGCGGCATCCTTTAGCTGTGCGCGAAGCACTGGGTTTGTCACTGAGGCGAATTGTAGAGAGCCTAGAACTCGTTCCTGCTGTCGTCTTGAAATGCGTTTGGATTTCAGTAGTCGCTTGACAGACCCTGCTATTTCCTTCCTTTTCTTCTGGGGGATGGAAAGGCGGTGTGACTGAAGATTCCAGTGGATTCCCAGCCACTGAAACTTCTGAGCTGGAGAGAGGCGAGATTTCTTCTCGTTGATCTTGAATCCCAGGTGTTCTAGGTACTGGGTAACTTCGTCGCAAGACTTTGCACACTCTTCGGGCGATGGAGCCCAGACTAGCCAGTCGTCGAGGTAGGCCATCACCTGGACGTTTCTTAGGCGGAGCTGTTGTACTATGGCATCCGCCAGCTTTGTGAAGATCCGAGGGGCCACATTGAGGCCGAATGGCATGGCCCGGAAGGCGTAGCTTTTCCTTTGGAGTCGAAATCCTAGGTAGGAGGAAGCATGATGGTTCATTGGAATGTGCCAATAGGCATCCGCCAGGTCTATAGAGACCGTGTAGGAACCTTGAGGCAGAAGGGTCCTTATTTGTTGAAGCGTCAGCATCTTGAATTTGTTGTTCTCTATGAACTTGTTGAGGGGGGATAAGTCCAGAATGACTCTGAGCTTGTCTGAGTCCTTCTTGGGAACGCAAAACAGTCTCCCTTGGAACCTGGTGGACTTTACCTTCCTTATCACCTTCTTGTTCAAGAGGTCTAGAACATATTCTTCCAGAATGGGGGTCGATTGTTGAAAGAACCGCTGGAAGATTGGGGGTGGTTGCACCCAACTCCAGCCTAGACCGTTCTTGATGATGCTGTGTGCCCAGGGATCGAAGGTCCAACGATCCTGGAATTGGCGGAGTCTTCCTCCCACCGGAAGCACTTCATTGCTTCTGGTGTCCCGAGGACTTGTTGCCTCGGCCGCTAGCTCCCTTTCCTCCTCTACCTCTGGAGGGACGACGAGAGGCGTCTCTGCTTGCACCCCTGGACGAGCCTCTACCTCTGGCATGAAAGGTAGTGGATGGCTGCTCAAAGGCAGGGGTGAAGACCGGTGACTGTGACAACACCGGTTGGGGGACCAATTGAAAGGTCTGCTGTGGTTGGGCAACCACTTGGGAGGTAGCGGGTCCCGGAAACTGACGTCGTTGTTGACGTTGCTGGGGTTTTGGCTTCTGAGGTTTCCTCTTAGGCTGAGGTCCATCGTCCTGAGAGGGTTTCCTTTTTCTGGACATGCCCCACTTGTGGAGAAGGTTCCTATTCTCCGTGGCGGCTCTGTCAGTTATTTCCTTGACAAGGTCAGAAGGAAACAGGTGCTTTCCCCAGATGTTGGAGGAAATCAGCCTCCGGGGTTCGTGTTTCACGGTGGCACCGACAAACACGAATTCACGACAGGCTCTACGAGCCTTTATGAAATGGTACAAGTCCTTCATTACTGTAAGTAAGTGGGATTTGGCTAGTACCATGTAGTGATCAGGTACTCTTGTGTCACAGGCCATAACTTCAAGTTGGACTTGATGAGAAAGAGATGCCGCAAGCCTCTCCTTCGTGTCTTGTTCCCGGCGAAGGAGGTGATCATTGAGCTTAGGGAGGTCTTCATTAAACTGACGTCCGGCGACGTCAGGATCGAGCCTACCCACGACGAAAGTATGTTGAACATCTTTCCATTGTCTAGTGTCAGGGGGTGTCACGATGGAGAAGGGTCTGCACTCCTCCAGTGCAGGGCAGGGTTTTCCTTCTTCCGCCGCTTTAAGGCATGCAGCTAAGGCCTTTTCCAAGAAAGGAAGAACCGCAGTGTCAGGTGCGACATATGTAGGATGCTTCTTGCTCAAGGCAGGAAGCTTAGAGCAGGTAAAGCCCCTGCTCTTAAATGCGGAGGCTAGCATAGCCTGGGCCTTTGCGAGATCGAACACTATCTCTTCTTTAGGTTCGGTCTCCTCCTTCGAGGCAGGTTCGGAACGAAGCCGGACGTAACAGTCCGGGTAGGCCTCGAAGCTTGGGAAGAACTCCACATCTTCCAACGGGACCGTGCCGATCTTGTCACTAACAAAGATCCTGCCGGTCGCAATAACCATATGCTCTGCATACCTCCACGGGTTGGCATGAGAGCAAGCTGGGAGATCCTTGACCGAAATCTTCTTCGGTTCTCTGGATCCAATCATTGACCTGATGGACTCCTGGTTCTCCTTCAGTCTGTCGTCCATGACAGCTCTAATCAGCCGGATCAGTTCTTGGGTAGAAGAGGAAGGATCCGGGGTCGAGGAGGTAGACGGAATGGACATTTCCGTCGGTGTAGGAGTAGGCGGAGGGATGGACGAGGGAGCAGCTCCAAGCTCCGACTCGGTGTATTCCACCTTGTCTTCGTCTTCTTCGGCTCCTTGAGCCATAAGCGTCTTCTCCGTGTCTTCCGAGACGTCTGAGATCTGTTCATCATCCTCGGAATCTAAACGACACTCGTGCATGGACTGAGCCATGACCACATCAGGTTCCACCGTAATTTGGACAGTGGGGATTGCTTCTTTTGGAACCACTGAGTCAGGGGAGGCCTTAGGGAACAACAGGGACCTCAGTTCTTCGGTGGCCAGGTACGGTCCAGTAGCATTTTTCTGAAAGCCACGCACCCACTTGCGCAGCTTTTCACGAGCAATGTCTCTAACCTCCGCTGAGGGAGGGTTATGGAAGGCCTCAACTAGGTGGGCCTGGCAGACCGTACAATCCAGTGGATTCCAGAACTTCAAATCCCCTTTCTTGTCTGCACAAGGGGCGTGAGTCCTGCAAGCCGTATGCCCGTAAAACTGCGGGCGTTTCACAGCGCAGAAGGCGAAGTCACACTTCATCTGCTCCTCCTGTGGAAGAAAGAGAAAATGAGTATGGGGGAGTCATAGGAATGGCTCTTAAACTAAGTTAATATTAATCATTAATTTTAACTTAAAGAAGGTGTGATGCATAGAGAATGAAAACAGTAAAGGAGAACACGCTCCATGCATCTCGCCCGGCTGGTTACCATAAGCTTGGTCCTGGGATAATCCAAATGACCGAGATCATTGGATATAGTTTCCTAGGATTCCCATTATATTGGAACTCCATGGAAAGCCAAGGACAAGGTTGGGATCGAATTCATTCGGTTCCCAGTTAAGAGCCAGAAGGCCTCATTAAAGGTAACTGCTTCTGGCAACCAGCCGTGCTAAGATGCACATAGCATGCTGGAATTAGAAGAATGCAAAGAGACAGCATGATCACTAATAGAGCAGTACTAGGTACTGATCTTAAAAGCAAAGCAGCTTATCTATTTGCTATGTAGGGCTATCTTAGTCTTATGATAGCTACAGTGAGGGGGTGCAAGTATTCTTGACGCCTCCGGGGCATCCGGCAAGCCGCCGGCATGCCGGAGCTCGCTCCAGCATAGATTCTGGCATTAGAACAGACAATTTTCAAAAGTCAGTTAGATACCAGGATGGCGGCCGCCGGCACAACGGCGGCACGCCGGCAGGGAGCGGCGGCTCCGGCAGCCGGAGGATGCCAGGTTGGTGACTGGGATAAGGATGGTACAGGTAGTATCGGGTTGCCGGCAGTATATGCCGGCACTCCGGAGATCGACCGGCAAGCGGACGATTAGATAGGAGTAGGAGAGCCGCCGGTAGTAGCCGGCGGCAGCCGGCAGTCCCTCGGTACACGGGGGGCTGGCGGCAAGGGTAGGGAAGTCACCAAGAGGGAGGCAGGTATTGCCGACAGTAGAGGCGGCAAGAGACCGGCACCCGGATAGATAGAGAGACAGGGGGAGGGGGGAAAGGATGCAGGAAGTACCGTCAGGGTTCCAGACATCCCTCCCCCTCCCTGAGAGGGTGTACCCATGATAGAGACAGGCTCTAACATCCATAAGCAGGGGTCACTAGGGACCGGGAGCAGGTAGCCCAAGGGAGGGCTAGGGAACACCCAAGAGGGGGGGGAGACTCCCCTATGCAGAACTACACTAGTAACTAACCTTATAGGACACTATGAAGGTATATGTACCAGAGCGGACTGCACAGGGAAGCTCGGGTAGCCCTACTCATCCACCCTAAGGAGGATTTGTAGGACAGGGGACAGATGAGTATAAACTAACCTAAGCATAGGCTAGGCTATACAAGAGATAGGTGGGGAGGGAGAAGAGAGAGGTCTTCCCAGGAAGGGTTTCTGTACCAGAGCGGCCACTAAGGGAAGGGAGGACACTCCCTAACCTAAGATCAGGCTGATCGGCTAAAACGGTGCAAGAGTACAGTTTCAGCATGGAACAGAGAAACCTTCCTAACCCGACCTAGAGCAGGGCTAAAAGTCCTGAACTAGGCAAGGAAGAAGACATATCGCTATCGCAGGAAAGTCATAGACTATCCTAGCCATAGAGGTAGGCTAGCCTAACCTCACTCTCAGACGCAATCCTAAAGGGGGTTCATTCCTTTAGGGAGGACTGAGAGGCGATATATATACTCTATTAGACAATTAATCCCTTTACTCAGAAAAGGGATCAAGGCTAAATAGAGGGAATGCCAAGGCAGGGGATGAAGGAAGCATATAGGGGTCCTAAGGTTAGGTTAGGCTAGAAAGAATCACTGACTAGCCTATCCCCTATATGGTCCCTGAAGGCGAAAACATTTGCATCACTAGTCAAAAGTATTGTAAAATAATAATGCCACTATCTTCATAACTTAGTCTAGGATCACTAATAAATCATGCATGAACACTTGTATGTAGGCTCCTGGCCTGGGGGCTATAGTAGCCGACTGGTATGAGGTCAATCGATGACCGATAAAAAGCGTCTAAACACGATATAAAAGTTCCTAGCTATGAAGACTAAATAAACTAATGTATTCGATTAGTATATAATGCCGGAAGCGTTGTTGTGGCTAACTAAATAAGACATGCAAAACAACAACGACGCCATAAAATGGCGGGTCCGGTAGAGGCACAGCTCTGCCACAAAACATCAATTATTTCGCAAAATAATATTTACTTTACGGCCAGAGCTTAATTAAACAATACTGGAACCTTGTACTCAACTTTCCAGAAGAAGGCGAGGCTGAAGGTAACGACATAGCGAAGATGCAAAGCGATAAAGTTAACACAAGGGAAAATCCGTCTAAGTAGGGCAGCTACTAAACAAAGGATAAAGACGCGCGTGACGTCATTAGAGCAATGGCGTCCGTTTGTTTACGTCTCGAGTATCAGTAGTAGCCACGAGTGAGATTAGCTGTGGAACGGCTCCCAGCTATTCTCAGTCCTTACACACCGAAGCATTAACTCTGTTCGGGGTGGAGATAGCTATGTGGCACGTTCAGACATGCGTGTCCCCTGTTGTATTACGATGTCTTAAAGGGAAACCTTTGAGATACTCGCTCCAGAAGTTAGAATTCTGTGATAACCTGTGGTTAAATTCTCTGGGAATATCTTAGTAGTCTTATACCCAAGGAAGCTACCAAACAGGAACCTTCCATCAGGACGCCATGGCTTGAGCCCAAAAAGTAAACTAAGGCCCCATAGACAACTAGCCTAGGCGCAAAGAGAATCGATTACCTAAATCACCGAAACTCACTCGTATACTATGTTGGAAGAAAATCAACATAATCTTAAATGTATAAAACTGCCTAAAGCTTCAATAAAATTTTAAAACACTCGGAAATCTGAATATCATGCAGGAAAGTACTAGGGCCAAACGACTAGGCTACAAGGTCTAGCGTAGCCCAGAATCGGCAAATCCTTCGCCAAAACAGAAATACTAAAAGCATCATATAAAGAAATCCTATGTAACGCTGAACAGCTAAAATTATTAAAGCGAAACAGCCGGAAACGTCGCTCTGGCTAACTAAATAACTCATACATAGCGAGCGACAGCGTCCAGGACGCCTCCGGTAGGCAACAGCTCTTGTAACAACGATATCACTATCAAATCACTTTTAAAATTATCAAGAGCTTACATTTATACATAAAAGAAATAATACTCAACTTATCAGAAGCAGAAGAAGTTGGAGAAAGCATTATAAAGTTGAAATAATCCAAGAATTGCGAGAAACACAGGGAAAAAACACCGAGTTGTTGAGCTACGCAAAAAGGAATGCACGCTTACGAAACGGGAGAGGAGAGATACCTTGCGAGCGGCTCTCTTTTCTTTCTCGTTTTCGTTTTCTGGCCAATTGACCCCTTCGAAGTGTTAACTCTGTTCGGGATGCAGATTGCTATGTGGCGTGTCAAGAATACGTCCTCTGATATTTCGCGATATCCCTGGTTCTTTTATTAAGGATGTTCGCTCCAGGAGTTAGAATTCTGGGTACCTTAAGGTAAATTCTCTGGGAATATTGCCGTAGTTATATATACCCAAGGAAGCTACCCTTTAGGAACTTCCATCAGGACGACATGGCTTGAGCCCAAAAATAAATATATCTTACTGAATTATTTTAGAAATATTTTCCTTAAGTGATTTTTAAATATTTTTTATTCTTTGTCTGTTGACAGCTTAAGTTTTAAACCCTCCCCCCCCCCCCAAGGGGGATTTCCCCTATTCAATATTTCGGAAAATCTTTTAGTTATAATAAATGCTAACGAAGGAAAATGTCTTCTTTTACAAAAAATACATATAGATTTACATACAGGTGGCTGCTATCATACATACACCCCTTGATATATATTGATAGCCAAAGTAACACAAATGGAAAGCTGCACAATTTATAGAATCCATGGTTGCAAAAAAAAAAAAGAAAAAATGAAGACTCCAATAATAATCATTAAGAAAAAAATTTAATATTCAATAAGTAGATGTCATAATAAGAGCTTTGCATCTACTCAATATCTAAACAAGTAGATATTCTGATAATAAGTAATTTGCATCTGCTTGGTTTGGTCCGGTGCAGATTACCAGGAGCTTATACCAATCTCCTCAGTATATTACCAGCTTAAATCATCTACTAAGTATATTACCCAGCTTATATCATCTGCTCCGCATATTACCCAGCTTATATCATCTGCTCCGCATATTACCCAGCTTATATCACTGGCTACGCATATTAACCAGCTTATACCATCTGCTCCACATATTACCCAGCTTATATCACCTGCTCCGCATACTACCCAGCTTACAGTATATCACCTGCTCCGCATATTACCCAGCTTATATCACCTGCTCCGCATATTACCAAGCTTATATCACCTGCTCCGCATATTACCCAGCTTATATCATCTGCAACTCTTAAAGGAAGACACAGCAATTGCTGGAAATCAACCAGCCCCAGGCCTTAACCTAGCCGCTGTTACTCAGTCACGGCCATTGACAACACACAGACCGCAGTTGCAGCAGCACAACCAGGCTCATCCCAGCTACCCAAATTCAAGCTCTCTGCCACCGGAGAAACTCCATCATATGCGGCAGTAGCCGCCATGGCAGCTGCCAAACCTGGCCTCAAGTTCACAGCCAGGCCCAACTTAAAAGGTGATATCATTATCACCACAAAGGACCAAGAAAGCACGAATCACCTCCACAAGGAAACCACCCTTACCTATCTGAATCCTGCCAAGAGACAGAAGAAAGCGATGGTTTACAACTACTCAACTAAACTGCCTGTTTCCTTCATTGAAGAATGCCACAATGTTGCCCAAGTCAAGAGGAAATTGGGCAGTGGCAAGACACCCACCAAAGAAGTCGTTGTCACCTTCATTGGACCTATGCCACCTGCCCTGGAGCTCGGACTATGGCGAACTTTTCCCATTAGGGACTTAGAAAAGGAACCACTTCAATGCTTCCACTGCCAACGGTTTAGGCACCATAAGTCTGACTGCAAAAGCTGGGCCGTCTGCGGAGCCCGTAGCGGCAAACATCCAACGCAGAACTGAATTGATGAACATAATGACGGGAGAGAAACCTGGCCTAAGTGCCCCAACTGTTCCCAACCACATCATGCATGGAACAAAAGATGTCCAGAACCCCTGAAAAGGCTGAAGAAAAGAATGAATCCTCAGCAAGTCTCCAACCCTACTGCAGAGACCACAGAAATGACACAACCAAAGCCGAAGAGGAAACCTCAAAAAAGACCTCCTCGGAAGCTGGCTCCAGCTCCAACGCCAACTGCTACTCCTGTGTCCATCCCTGATCCTAACCCCAATCCTATCCAGAATCCTACTTCTCCTCCTTCAATCCCCTCCATCATTGCCCAAGCTACATCCTTGCCATTGGAAGAGCTGATCCACTTGCTGACACAGCTCATAATCAAAGTCTTCTCCCATGTCAAGACTTCTGACAGTAATATTCAATCCCTCCTCTCCATCTTAGTTGCACTCACCCTTCAGCAGGGATAAGCATCTTTGATTTAAACTGATCATTTACTCTACAACTTGAGATCCTTCTCTCCTTTCCCAGTCTCTCCTACTTACTGGGACTACCTTCTATCAACACTTTTACCTACCACTAAAACTTTTCACTTCGGTTCCAATTGGACTGGGTTTTCTTAGTCCACAGACGGTCATGCTCTTGGTTCTGAGTGATCGCACTTGCAACCATGCTCAAGGTGCTGAGCGATTGCAGGGCCAGGCGGATGAAGGCTTCTGCGGCTATGCTCTTAGGGCTGAACAGTCGCACCTCCAGCTATGCTCAAGGAACTGAGCGGCTGCAGGACTAGTTATGTGAGAGCAGTGTGGCCCTGCTTTATATTATACTGTAGTAAGCAATGTTGCCAGTGTTGAATAATATGCTCTGAAAAGAGCTCCAGTAAAATAGAGCAGGTTTCCCGTGAGCCGGGTGCCTGCTCGACGGGCTGAAAACGCAAGAGCCCGATTTCAGTCTATGTAGACTGGACAACCTGTAAGCAACCAACCAAGCTGGGCCCAAAACCTGGTAAATTTACAAGGTTGAAAGGTACGGGTGACAGAACAACACACTACAGTTTCGTCTCGCCGTATGGCGCGGTTTTATTTACATTATGGTAAGGGAACGGCCGACGTTGCTTCCAGGCAGTAAAATTGAAATCAAATAATTACAACAAACAAAACTGAGAATCACATAATCAGATTATTTTAACATGTATAATAATGGACAGGACCCCCAGCATGTACAGAATACCACCAAAATAAACTTTCACACCTAACCTACAAACCTTGTCCTTACCTGCGACCCAGCGTATTCTTAACAATACAGTTGAAAATAAGGAAGATAAGGGGCATGGCCGATATCATACAGACACCACTAAAACTGCCCCAAGCAAACAATTAATGTGAGGACTAAACTTGAGAGAAATTAAATCAACCATTCTTCTATGCCTGAGCCGACCTACAAATGCTCCTAAATCATAAATGTCTAATTCTCCTCAGTTTACCAACTGTATAACTAATACACACACACAGATTGCCCGGACCATATCTCCGGAGGGGGGCTCTTTAACGGTCAGTCATAGCCCCCATGAGTAGAAGACCTGACCGGTGTGGTCAGGGTCTTGCAATCTTACTTTTCAGAGTTTTCTAGACACATGTGCAAGAGAATCAGCATGGCCAAAAGCCACACCCAACCAAGACAAAACTCAGTAATACCAATAGGGTGATGCTTCATACGGTGAATCGTCCTACTCTGAAAATATAAATGAGGTCATGTATGAAAACTTTATTACCCAGAATATCCTCAAACATAAGAATTAAGAGTTTTTATTGGGGGATAGCGCGAACGCAGTCCCCCGCTACCAAAAATTTCGCACCCGAGTTGACCACATTTGGGTCAATCGCAAGGGTCAGCACCACCGGAGTGCAATGGTGAGCCTCGCCTTGGGGGAACCACCTTCGTGATCATGGTGTCCCCTGTGCCAGGTAAGTATGCTCTTCCCACACACCACAGCACTCAAGCTGAGGTGAACTGAGTATACCTCTCCTCATTTTAGTTTTTATGTAATAAATTCCTCATATTTATGTATATAATACAATTAAGCTAATAGAAAACAGTTTAAACCATTTTATAATCTTATATATATACATATAGATATATATATATATATGTATATATATATATATATATATATATATATATATATATATATATATATATATATATATATATATATAAATCTTACTGAATTATTGTATACAGATATTTTCTTCATATGTTCCTTAAATATTTCTTATTTTTTGTCTGTTGACAGCTTATGTTCTAAACCCCCCCCCCATCAATATTTCGAAAAATCTTTTAGTTAAAATAAACCCTAACAAAGGAAAATGTCTTCTTTTACAAAAAATACATACAGATATACATACAGGTGACTGCTATCATACATACACCCCTTGATATATATTGATAGCCAAAGTAACACAAAAAAGGAAAGCTGCACAAATTTATAGAATCCATGAAAAAAAAAAATGAAGACTCCAATATTAATCATTCAGAGAAAAATTTAATATTCAATAAGTAGATGTCATAATAAGAGCTTTGCATCTACTCAATATCTAAACAAGTAGATATCCTGATAATAAGTGATTTGCATCTGCTTGGTTCGGTACGGTGCAGTTTCCAGAAGCTTATATCAATCTCCTCAGCATATTACCAGCTCATTTCATCTAATAAGCATATTACCCAGCTCATATCATCTACCAAGCATATTACCCAGCTTATAGCATCTGTTCAGCATATTACCCAAGTAAAAAGAAAGCTGTGGAGAGCTAAGAGAAACCACAAACTAGAGGTTATCTGGTAGTGTCGCCCAAGTTCAGTCGAAAGGCGTATGGTTCTTCTAATTCTCTTTAATCTTCTATCTAAATACTAGTGACAAGCTTTACTGGTTATCAGTTAGAAATACTACACATAATCCTTGACACAGGTAACTTGTAGATCATTGGAATCTTGTTTTGATAGGCTGAATTAAAGTCAAGCTGTTCAACAGACCATGAATTTTCAGCACCTAATGCAAGTAACAGTCAAATGCTTGATTTCCTCACCACAGGTTCGTAAGTCTCGAGGTAGTCCACACCATGTGTTAGGCAGAACCCCCCGGCCACAAGTCTTGCTTTGTGTACCCCTACCTCACCTACTTCATTGTATTTACTTCTAAATACCCACTTGCAATCTATCATTTTGTGTCCTGTTGCGTCTTGGCACTATTTTCCAGGGGGCCATGCTTTATAGCATTTCATTTCTTGCAGCACTGCAGCTTCTTATTTGTCTTTGCCAGGACAATTGAATGCTTCTTCGACAGTCCATGGGTCTTTTGGAAAATGCTGGAACATTGGCACTTCCTTGCTTTCCTCGTCCTTTGGGATCTTTCACAAAATTAGGTTACTCTTCATGGTTCTCATGATGATTTTCTTGATGATCGTGATTTTCTTGTTTTTCATGAGTTTCTTCTTGATTTTCTTTACTGCTTTCCCAGTTTTCTGGCTTATCTTCTTGATTATCTTGATTGTCATCCCTGTTTTCAATGCTGGTGTTATCATCAGAGAAATGGTTCTCCCAATCAGTGTTGATATCAGTGTCAGAGTCAGATAAGAAGAGAGTTACTGCTTGCTTCTTGGGTGTGGTTTCTACTGATGTGTTCCCTTATCTTGAAAGGTTAAATCTCTTCTTTAAAAAATTTAGTCAACGTTAATGGAATTGATCATGACTTGTTTGTTGATGTTCCGCAACTTGAATCTTTTTCGATTCGGGCAAACCCCAGGTAGACACATCTTTCTGCTCGAACTTCTAGTTTTGAAGTTTCCCCAAGCTTAGCTCAAGATTCACAGCCAAACACTTTCATCAATTTCAGGTCATCACATTCAAGGTTTCTCCCATTCCACAACATGGATGAAATTCGTTTATGGCGATTGACATTGTTTTATTCTTGATGTAATTTGCATGAAGAATGGCTTCAGTCCAGAATTTGTGAAGTATTACAGACTCTATTATCATGAATCTTGAGGAGAGAGCGGGATTGTCAGCCGTCTCTCCATTCCCTTCTCTATAAGAAAAACCAAAAATTCCTTGCTGACATACTCTCCTCCATTATCAGTGTGGATCCATTGCAAAAGTCTGTTGTGTTTCCTCTCTGCCTTGGCCATGTATTCCTTGAATTTCTCCATTGTTTCACTTTTCTTCTCCATTATAGCAATTCCACTGTACCTTGAAGGGCCGTCTAAAAAGGTAGCAAAGTAGTGGCTTCCACTTGCATTCGATGATGCTCAGGAATCTGACAAACATCACTATGTACTATTTCCAGTACTTCACTACTTCTTGATTCACTTGAAGGCATTGTCTTATTTTAAGACTTACCTTCCATGCATGTTCTGTAGTACAGTATTCAAGTCTAGCTTTTGTTTCACAAACTTTGGGTAAGGGTAGTACATGTCCAAATCTTCTCTGCCACAAATTTATCGTTGCTCTATTTCCTGTGATTTCTATATCTTCATTCTTATTAAAATTTCTTTCCTTTCTTTGAAAAATTTTCTTGCCTTTGCTCTGATACATCTTCACTGCCTAATTCCAGTATCCTTTCAGAAATACTTCTTTTACATCTTTCACTTGTTTGACACCTTTGTAGGTAACTAACTAAAATCCCTTTTCATTCAATTTTCTTTCAGACAACAGGTTTTAAACTAGATTTGGGGCAATGTATACTTCTTGTAATTTCAATTCATATTCACCATACTAGTGTTTCATTTTCATAATCACTTTTCTTCTGGCTAGAATGGAGACTTCTTGCCATCGGCCCATTTTACGTTACCTGTGATGCTACTATCAAAATCAACAACTATGTCTTTATGAAGTGTTATGTGATCATTAGCACCAAAATCCAAGTTCCATAATAATTTTCAATCTTCTTTCACTGGTGACTTGTTCACGATAGCATTTATTTTTTCTGTCATTTCACTTTCATTTTCAATTACTGCAACAATTGCCTTTGTATCTGTTCTGGTTTTCGCAACTTTTCCTGATAGCTCCTCGTCTTTATATTCACTTTCGCAGTCTTTATCACTGCCATATTGTGCTTTCTTCCCAGATATTTTTTTCCTGCTTTTTTTATTTTGTCTGTCCTTGGTATTGTGTTTTCTTTCTTCTGTATCTGCTTTCTTCCTTATCTCTTCTTTCTTCAAATTTTGGACAGTATCTTGCTATATGTCCAGGTTGGCTACAAGCATATCAGACAAATCTTTTGTCCTCTCTCTTGAAGCCTCTTGCGCCTTATTTTCTTTCATAACTTGTACTTGAATTTCCATCTTCTTTTCTTGAATCTCTTCTAAAGTTCATTTTATAAACTTAAAGATTTTCTTCTTTTCTTGCTTCAAGTTTATCTTTCATCTCCTCGAAAAGCAGCACTGACTTTACAGTCTTGATATCTAAATCTTTAATTTTTGAGAACTGTGACTTTAACAAAATTTGATATTTGGGAATATGCTTAAGACCTCTAGAGTCTCAGCAAAAACGCAGCTACCATTGAGTTTCAAAATTAAGCTACTTCTTCCCCTAAAGCTGCATTTACATCCCTCCCCAATCTGTATACAAATGCTATATATTCCTTCATTGACATTTCTTCAGTTTTTCTGCAGTTATACAGTTCTTCAAGCACATCAACAATTTGAAAAGTATCCATTTTTATGTGGATATCACTTAAAATATCCCATGCTTCTTTTGCTTTGGTAAATTCAATGATGTCGTCCAGCTCTAAATTATCCTCTCTTTGTGTGATATAACTCAGTGCATCATCGTTATTTCTTCGAAGTTTCATTTGCATCCGGTCGTCTTGATCGTTGGCACATCTTGGATCTATACATTCCCACCACCTATTCTGAGTGAGAGTAGCTTTAGTTCTCTTCGCCCAATAGAAATAATTCAATTCATTCAGAATTTCATGCCATTTTTTCTTCTGTCTTCGCCCGCCATTTTGTGTACCTCTCTGTGTCACGACACCCTTGTAGTTCAGTCCTTCCACAATGTAGGACACAATGTTGTTCTACTTCCTAATTTTCCCCTTTTTTTACGAGATTTATTTTACTGTTGGCGCTCGGAGTATCCTGAGCCCATATATACATATATACATTCTTTCTAATACTTTCTATCTACCTCCGTGAGTTGGATTACCAAAAACAACTTTACTCATGTTGCGTTTTAATGTCCAACTGAGGTTACAAGGTACGGGTGACAGAACAACACACTACAGTTTCGTCTCGCCGTATGGCGCGGGTTTGTTTACATTATGGTAAGGGAACGACCCACGTTGGCATTCGTTGCTTCCAGGCGGTAAAATTGAAATCAAATAATTACAAGAAACAAAACTGAGAATCACATAATCAGATTATTTTAACATGTATAAAAATGGACAGGACCCCCAGCATGTACAGAGTACCACTAACATAAAATTTCACACCTAACCTACAACCCTTGTCCTTACCTGCGACCCAGCGTATTCTTAACAATACGGTTGAAAATAATGAAGTTACGGGACATGGCCGGCATCACACACACTGCCCCAAGCAAACAATGTTTGTGAGGACTAAACTTAGAGAAATTACGTCAACCATTCTTGTATGCCTGAGCCGGCCTACAAATGCTCCTAAATCATGATATGTCTATTTCTCCTCAGTTTATCCATTGTATAACCAATACACACACAGATTGTCCGGACCATATTTCCAGACAGAGGCTCTTTAAAGGTCAGTCATAGCCCCCAAGAGTAGAAGACCTGACCGGTGTTGTCAAAGTCTTGCAAAATCTCAACTCACAAGAATCTGCTTTTAATGTATTGCTCCGCCCAGATCAATCAGACTTTTCAGAATCAGCTTGGCCAAGAGCCACACCCAACCAAGAAAAGCCTTAGTATAACCAATATGGTGATACCTCACGCGTTGAATCATTCTACTCGGAAAATATTAATAAGGTCATGTATGAAAACTTTATTAGCAGAATTTCCTCATATATATTAAACTTTTAGTTTATACAAGATAGAGTTTCTATTGGGGATAGCGTGAACGCAGTCCCATGCTACCCAAAATTTCGTACCCGAGTTGACCACATTTGGGTCAATCGCAAGGGTCAGCACCACCAGAGTTTAATGATGAGCCTCACCTTGGGGGAACCACCCAAGGCCGTCTCAAGTACAGGGTCTAGGCCTGGTCAGGGGGGGAAGAAGTCGGCATGAGTAGGTCGATTGATATGGAGACGACTTTGAACAATCCGGCTAAGAAAAATTAAGACAGGAAAAAAGTGATAAAATTAAAATAAAACTTTCCCGAGGCAGTAGCCTTATTCCAAAACCCACTGATTCCAAACTACGCTTGTATACTGAAAAAAAAATAACGATTCTAACAAATTAACTAAAAAAATAAAACAAGATAAATAAACATTTCAGGCAATTTGAAATTATTTAATATTATCTTTTGCACAATCACCCACAATCGCATGATATTGCCGTAGCCTACATTTTCTTTACTTGAAGTAATTGACAGATTTATTTTTAATCTTTTACTATTAATGTTTGCAATACTCTTAGCTGTGAGGTTCTTCCCAATTGTCTTATCGAAGAAGGATGTGTCAGATTCAATATCACTAGATTTGAATTGTACCCGTGTTACCTGAAAAGTGTTTAAATGCAGTATTGAAGTGCATAACACATTTTCATGAAAATGAGAGAGAGAGAGAGAGAGAGAGAGAGAGTGAGAGAGAGAGAGAGAGAGAGAGAGAGAGAGAGAGAGAGAGAGAGAGAGAGAGAAGAGAGAGAGAGAGAATGCAGGAGTAAGTAGCAAGGGAAGAAAGTGTGAATACCCAAGTAATCTTGTAAACAGTTAGGTAATCTCTGAATTAATCCTTATACAAGAGGCTGATATTCTGCGACCAATACCACATGAACAATGTAATGCAATTATAATTATTACAACAATAGATATAGTACTTCCCGTACTATTTTAATTAGGAACATATTCGGCTCTCCTGATAACGTGCATTCACTTGGTTTTTTTCTTCATCAGTATTTGGAAAGGAAAGCACATATTTTCGGTCCATTTCGGTAACTCTCTTTGCAGTTTGGTACACACCTTATAATAGGTTCTAGCCTTGATTCCAGAACAGTAAAATTTTCTGGAATAACAGCAGAAAAAATGTAAAGAAATAGAGCGCGACCCCTTTACTTGAAGCCTATAGTAGCAGAGTGATAGCACTACTCGGGACGCGTAGGACCTTTCTTACACACCCACTGACCTGGCCTTCTTTCGAGACGGCTTGAACCACCTTCGTGATCATGGTGTCCCCTGTGCCAGGTAAGTATGCTCTTGCCACTTGCTTGCTTATAAATTGTCCAGTCTACATAGACTGAACACGGGCTCTTGCGTTGGCAGCCCGTCGGTCTCGTGTCATATGTTTGCCTCAAGTAAATGAGACAGTCCAAAGTGTTTTCCTATGTAATAGGAGCATTTCGCTTTTGCCACACATCACAGCATCCAACCTGATGTGAACTGAGTAAACTTCTCCTCATATTAGTTTGTATGCAATAAATTCTTCAAGTGGATGTATATAATACATTTAAGTTAATGGAGACGTGCTTGAACCATTTTATAATCATAAATAAATATATCTTACTGAACTATTGTAAAAAGATATTTTCCTTAAGTGATTTTTAAATATTTTTTTTATTCTTTGTCTGTTGACAGCTTAAGTTCTAAAACCCCCCAAGGGGATTTCCCCTATTCAATATTTCATAAAATCTTTTAGTTATAATAAATCCTAATGAAGGAAATTGTCTTCTTTTACAAAAAATACATATAGATTTACATACAAGTGGCTGCTATCATACATACACCCCTTAATATATATTGATAGCCAAAGTAACACAAATGGAAAGTTGCACAATTTATAGAATCCAAGAAAAAAAAGGAAAAAAAATGAAGACTACAATATTAATCATTAAGAGAAAAATTTAATATTCAATAAGTAGATGTCATAATAAGAGCTATGCATCTACTCAATATCTAAACAAGTAGATATTCTGATAATAAGTGATTTGAATCTGCTTGGTTCGGTCCAGTGCAAATTACCAGCAGCTAATACCAATCTCCTCAGCATATAACCAGCTTATATCATCTACTAAGCATATTACCCAGCTTATATCCTCTGATCCGCATATTACCCAGCTTATATCACTGGCTACGCATTTTACCGAGCTTATATCATCTGCTCTGCATATTACCCAGCTTATATCACCTGCTCTGCATATTACCCAGCTTCTATCATCTGCTCAGCATATTACCCAGCTTATATCACCTGCTCCGCATATTACCCAGCTTATATCATCTGCAACTCTTAAAGGAAGTCACAGCAATTGCTGGAAATCAACCAGCCCCAGGCCTTAACCTAGCCGCTGTTACTCAGTCACGGCCATTGACAACACACAGACCGCAGTTGCAGCAGCACAACCAGGCTCATCCCAGCTACCCAAATTCAAGCTCTCTGCCACCGGAGAAACTCCATCATATGCGGCAGTAGCCGCCATGGCAGCTGTCAAACCTGGCCTCAAGTTCACAGCCAGGCCCAACTTAAAAGGTGATATCATTATCACCCCAAAAGACCAAGAAAGCACAAATCACCTCCACAAGGAAACCACCCTTACCTATCTGAATCCTACCAAGAGACAGAAGAAAGCGATGGTTTACAACTACCCAACTAAACTGCCTGTTTCCTTCATTGAAGTATGCCACAATGTTGCCCAAGTCAAGAGGAAATTGGGCAGTGGCAAGACACCCACCAAAGAAGTCGTCACCTTCATTGGACCTATGCCACCTGCCCTGGAGCTCGGACTGTGGCTAACTTTTCCCATTAGGGACTTAGAAAAGGAACCACTTCAATGCTTCAACTGCCAACAGTTTGGGCACCATAAGTCTGACTGCAAAAGCTGGGCCGTCTGCGGAGCCTGTAGCGGCAAACATCCAACGCAGAACTGCATTGATGAACATAATGACGGGAGAGAAACGTGGGCCAAGTGCCCCAACTGTTCCCAACCACATCATGCATGGAACAAAAGATGTCCAGAACCCCTGAAAAGGCTGAAGAAAAGAATGAATCCTCAGCAAGTCTCTCACCCTACTGCAGAGACCACAAAAACGACAAAATCAAAGCCGAAGAGGAAACCTCGAAAAAGACCTCCTCGGAGGCTGGCTCCAGCTCCAACGCCAGCTGCTACTCCTGTGTCCATCCCTGATCCTAACCCCAATCCTATTCAGAATCCTCCTTCAATCCCTTCCATCATTGCCCAAGCTACATCCTTGCCATTGGAAGAGCTGATCCCCTTGCTAACACAGCTCATAATCAAAGTCTTCTCCCTTGTCAAGACTTCTGACAGTAATATTCAATCCCTCCTCTCCATCTTTGTTGCACTCCCACTTGAGCAGAGATAAGCATCTTTGCTTTAAACTGCTCCTTTACTCTACTACTTGAGATCCTTCTCTCTCCCAGTCTCTCCTACTTACTGGGACTCACTTCTATCAACACTTTTACCTACCACTAAAACTTTTCACTTCGGTTCCAATTGGACTGGGTTTTCTTGGTCCACAGACGGTCATGCTCATGGTGCTGAGCGACAGCACATGCAAACATGCTCAAGGTGCTGAGTGGTTGCAAGACCAAGCGGATGAAGGCTTCTGCGGCTATGCTCTTAGGGCTGAGAGGTCGCACCTGCAGCTAAGCTCAAGGAGCTGAGCGGCTGCAGGACTAGTTATGTGAGAGCAGTGTGGCCCTGCTTTATATTATACTGTAATCAACAATATTGCTTGTGTTGAATAATAAGCTCTGAAAAGAGCTCCAGTAAAATAGAGCAGGTTTCCGGTGAGCCGGGTACCTGCTCGACGGGGTACCAACGCAAGAGCCCGTGTTCAGCCTATGTAGACTGGACAATCTGTAAGCAAGCAACCAAGCTGGGCCCATAACCTGGTAAAGTTTGATTTTATATTATGTGTGATATTTCTCTTCATTTAATACACATTCTTTCTAATACTTTCTATGTACATTCGTGAGTCAGATTACCAAAAACACCTTTACACATGTTGCGTTTTAAAGTCCAACTGAGGTTAAAGGTACGGGTGACAGAACAACACAGTACAGTTTCGTCTCGCCGTATGGGGCGGGTTTGTTTACATTATGGTAAGGGAACGGCTGACGATGGCATTCGTTGTTTCCAGGCGGTAAAATTGAAATCAAATAATTACAAGAAACAAAACTGAGAATCACATAATCAGATTATTTTAACATGTATAGTAATGGACAGGACCCCCAGCATGTACAGAATACCACTAACATAAACTTTCACACCTAACCTACAAACCTTGTCCTTACCTGTGACCCAGCGTATCTTTAACAACATGGTTGAAAATAAGGAAGTTAAGGGGCATGGCCGGCATCATAAACACACCCCTAAAACTGCCCCATGCGAAAAAAAAATGTGAGGACTAAATTTAAGAGAAATAAAATCAACCATTCTTCTATGCCTGAGCCGGCCTCCAAATGCTCCAAAATCATAAATGTCTAATTCTCCTCAGTTTACCAACTGTATAACCAATACACACATACACAGATTGCCCGGACCATATTTCCAGACGGGGGCTCTTTAACGGTCAGTCATAGCCCCCATGAGTAGAAGACCTGACCGGTGTGGTCAGGGTCTTGCAAAATCTCAGCTCACAAGAATCTGCTTTTAATGTATTGCTCTGCCCAGAGCAATCTTACTTTTCAGAGTTTTCTAGACACACGTGCAAGAGAATCAGCATGGCCAAGAGCCAGACTCAACCAAGACAAGCCTAAGTATAACCAATAGGGTGATACTTCAAGCGTTGGATCATCCTACTTTGAAAATATAAATGAGGTCAAGTATGAAAACTTTATTACCCAGAATGTCCTCAAACATATTAAAAAATTTTAGTTTTTAAAAGATAATTAAGAGTTTTTATTGGGGGATAGCGCGAACGCAGTCCCCCGCTACCAAAAATTTCGCACCCGAGTTGACCACATTTGGGTCAATCGCAAGGGTCAGCACCACCAGAGTGCAATGGTGAGCCTCGCCTTGGGGGAACCACCTTCGTGATCATGGTGTCCCCTGTGCCAGGTAAGTATGCTCTTACCACACACCACAGCACCCAAGCTGAGGGGAACTGAGTATACCTCTCCTCATATTAGTTTTTATGTAATAAATTCTTCAAATTTATATATATAATACAATTAAATCTTATTGAATTATGGTATAGATATTTTCCATAAGTGATCTTTAAATATTTCTTATTCTTTGTCTGTTGACAGCTTATGTTCTAAAACCCCCAAGGAGATTTCCCTTATTCAATATTTTGTAAAATGTTTTAGTTATAATAAACCCTAACGAAGGAAAATGTCTTCTTTTATGAAAAATACATATAGATATACATACAAGTGACTGCTATCATACGTACACCCCTTGATATATATTGATAGCCAAAAAAACACAAATGGAAAGCTGCACAATTTATAATCCATGGAAAAAAAATGAAGACTCCAATATTAATCATTCAGAGAAAAATTTAATATTCAATAAGTAGATGTCATAATAAGAGCTTTGCATCTTCTCAATATCTAAACAAGTAGATATCCTGATAATAAGTGATTTGCATCTGCTTGGTTCGGTCCGGTGCAGTTTCCAGAAGCTTATATCAATCTCCTCAGCATATTACCAGCTCATATCATCTAGTAAGCATATTAACCAGCTCATATCATCTACCAAGCATATTACCCAGCTTATATCACCTGCTCCACATATTACCCAGCTTATATCATCTGATCCGCATATTACCCACCTTATATCATCTGCTCCGCTTGTTACCCAGCTTATATCATTTGGTCCGCATATTACCAAACTTATATCATCTGCTCCGCATATTACCCAGCTTATATCATCTACTCCGCATATTACCCAAGTAAAAAGAAAGCTGTGGAGAGCTAAGAGAAACCACAAACTAGAGGTTATCTGGTAGTGTCGCCCAAGTTCAGTCGAAAGGCGTATGGTTCTTCTAATTCTCTTTAATCTTTTATTTAAATACTAGTGACAAGCTTTACTGGTTATCAGTTAGAAATACTACACATAATCCTTGACACAGGTAACTTGTAGATCACTGGAATCTAGTTTTGATAGGCTGAATTAAAGTCAAGCTGTTCAACAGACCATGAATTTTCAGCAGCTAATGCAAGTAACAGTCAAATGCTTGATTTCCTCACCACATGTTCGTAAGTCTTGAGGTAGTCCACACCAGGTATTAGGCAATACCCCCTGGCCACAAGTCTTGCTTTGTGTACCCCTACCTCACCTACTTCATTGTATTTACTTCTAAATACCCACTTGCAATCAATTATTTTGTGTCCTGTTGGTCTTGGCACTATTTTCCAGGAGTCCATGCTTTATAACATTTCATTTCTTGCAGCATTGCAGCTTCTCATTTGTCTTTGACAGGACAATTGAATGCTTCTTCGACAGTCAATGGGTCTTTTGGAAAATGCTGGAACATTGGCACTTCCTTGCTTTCCTCGTCCTTTGGGATCTTTCACAAAATTAGGTTCCTCTTCATGGTTCTCATGATGATTTTCTTGATGATTGTGATTTTCTTGTTTATCATGAGTTCCTTCTTGATTTTCTTTACTGTTTTCCCAGTTTTCTGGCTTGTCTTCTTGATTATCTTGATTATCATCTCTGTTTTTAATGCTGGTGTTATCATCAGAGAAATGGCTCTCCCAATCAGTGTTGATATCAGTGTCAGTGTCAGATAAGAAGAGAGTTACTGCTTGCTTCTTGGGTGCGGTTTCTACTGCTGGTTCCCTTAACTTCAAAAGGTTAAATCTCTTCTTTAAAGTCAACGTTAACGGAATTGATCATTACTTGTTTGTTGATGTTCCGCAACTTGAATCTTTTTCGGTTCGGGCAAACCCCCAGGTAGACACATCTTTCTGCTCGAACTTCTAACTTTGGATTTTCCACAAGCTTAGCTCAAGCTTCACAGCCAAACACTTTCATCAATTGCAGGCCGTCACATTCGAGGTTTCTCCCATTCCACAACATGGATGAAATTCGTTTATGGCCATTGACATTGTTTTATTCTTGATGTAATTTGCATGAAGAGTGGCTTCAGTCCAGAATTTGTGAAGTACTCCAGACTCTATTACCATGAATCTTGAGGAGAGAGCGGGATTGTCAGCCGTCTCTCCATTCCCTTCTCTATAAGAAAACCGGGAATTCCTTGCTGGCACACTCTCCTCCATTATCAGTGTGGAGGCATTGCAAAAGTCTGTTGTGTTTCCTCGCTGCCTTGGCCATGTATTCCTTGAATTTCTCCATTGTTTCACTTTTCTTTTCTAGTATAGCAATTCCACTGTACCTTGAAGGGCTGTCTAAAAAGGTAGCAAAGTAGTGGCTTCCACTTGCATTCGATGATGCTCAGGAATCTGACAAACATCACTTTGTACTATTTCCAGTACTTCACTACTTCTTGGTTCACTGCAGGCATTGGCTTATTTTAGGACTTACCTTTCATGCAGATTGTGTAGTACAGTATTCAAGTTTAGCTTTTGCTTCACAAACTTTGGGTAAGGGTAGTACATGTCCAAATCTTCTCTGCCACAAATTTATCGTTGCTCTATTTCCTGTGATTTCTATATCTTCATTCTTATTGAAATTTCTTTCCTTTCCTAGAAAAATTTTCTTGCCTTTGCCCTGATACATCTTCACTGCCTAATTCCAGTATCCTTTCAGAAATACTTCTTTTACATCTCTCACTTGTTTGACACCTTTGTAGGTAACTAACTAGAATCCCTTTTCATTCAATTTTCTTTCAGACATCAGGTTTTGATCTAGATTTGGGGCACAGTATACTTCTTGTAATTTCAACTCATATTCACCATACTTTCATTTTCATAATCACTTTTCCTCTGGCCAGAATGGAGACTTCTTGCCATCGCCCCATTTCAACAACTATGTCTTTATGAAGTGTTATGTGATCACTAGCACCAGAATCCAAGTTCCATCTTCTTTCACTGGTGACTTGTTCACAATAACATTCACTTTTTATGTCATTTCACTTTCATTTTCAATTACTGCAACAATTGTCTTTGTATCTGTTCTGGTTTTGGCAACTTTTCCTGATAGCTCCTCTTCTTTATATTCACTTTCATGGTCTTTATCACTGTCATATTGTGCTTTCTTCCCAGATATTTTTTTCCTGCTTCTTTTATTTTCTCTGTCCTCGGTATTGTTTCTTCTTTCTTCTGTATCTTCTTTCTTCCTTATCTCTTCTTTCTTCAAATTTTGAACAGTATCTTCCTATATGTCCAGGCTGGCTACAAGCATATCAGACAAATCTTTTGTCCTCTCTCTTAAAGCCTCTTGCGCCTTCTTCTCGTTAATAACTTGTACTTGAATTTCCATCTTCTTTTCTTGAATTTCTTCTAAAGTTCATTTTATAAACTTAAAGATTTTCTTCTTTTCTTGCTTCAAGTTTATCTTTCATCTCCTCGAAAAGCAGCACTGACTTTACAGTCTTGATATTTAAATCTTTAATTTTTGAGAACTGTGACTTTAACAAAATTTGATATTTGGGAATATGCTTAAGACCTCTAGAGTCTCAGCAAAAACGCAGCTACCATTGAGTTTCAAAATTGAGCTACTTCTTCCCCTAAAGCTGCATTTACATCCCTCCCCAATCTGTATATATATATACTATATATCCCTTCATTGACATTTCTTCAGTTTTTCTGCAGTTATACAGTTCTTCAAGCACATCAACAATTTGAAATGTATCCATTTTTGTGTGGATATCACTTAAAATATCCCATGCTTCTTTTGCTTTGGTAAATTCAATGATGTCGTCCAGCTCTAAATTATCCTCTCTTTGTGTGATATAACTCGGTACATCATCGTTGTTTCTTTGAAGTTGCATTTGCGTCCAGTCGTCTTGATCGTCGGCACATCTTGGATCTATACATTTCCACCACCTCTTCTGAGTGAGAATAGCTTTAGTTCTCTTCGCCGAATAGAAATAATTCAATTCATTCAGAATTTCATGCCTTGTTTTCCTCTGTCTTCGCCCGCCATTTTGTGTACCTCTCTGTGTCACGGCACCCTTGTAGTTCAGTCCTTCCACAATGTAGGACACAATGTTGTTCTACTTCCCAATTTCCCCCTTTTTTACAAGATTTATTTCACTGTTGGCGCTCGGAGTATCCTGAGCCCATAACCTGGTAAAGTTTGATTTTTTATCTGTGTGATATTTCTCTTCATTTATTATACATTCTTTCTAATACTTTCTATCTACCTCCGTGAGTTGGATTACCAAAAAAAAATTTACACATGTTGCGTTTTAATGTCCAACTGAGGTTACAAGGTACGGGTGACAGAACTACACACTACAGTTTCGTCTCGCCGTATGGCGCGGTTTGTTTACATTATGGTAAGGGAACGACCCACGTTGGCATTCGTTGCTTCCAGGCGGTAAAAAGGGAAATCAAATAATTACAAAGAAACAAAACTGAGAATCCCATAATCAGATTATTTTAACATGTATAATAATGGACAGGACCCCCAGCATGTACAGAGTACCACTAACATAAAATTTCACACCTAACCTACAAACCTTGTCCTTACCTGCGACCCAGCGTATTCTTAACAATACGGTTGAAAATAATGAAGTTACGGGGCATGGCTGGCATCATACACACACCTCTACAACTGCCCAAAGCAAACGATGATTGTGAGGACTAAACTTGGAGAAATTAAGTCAACCATTTTTCTATGCCTGAGCCGGCCTACAAAAGCTCCTAAATCATGAATGTCTATTTCTCCTCAGTTTATCCATTGTATAACCAATACACACACAGATTGTCCGGACCATATTTCCAGACAGAGGCTCTTTAACGGTCAGTCATAGCCCCCAAGAGTAGAAGACCTGACCGGTGTTGTCAAGGTCTTGCAAAATCTCAACTCACAAGAATCTTCTTTTAGAGTATTGCTCCGCCCAGATCAATCACACTTTTCAGAGTCTGCTAGACACATATGCAAGAGAATCAGCTTGGCCAAGAGCCACACCCAACCAAGACAAGCCTCAGTATAACCAATATGGCGATACCTCACGCATTGAATCATCCTCCTCTGAAAATATTCATAAGGTCATGTATGAAAACTTTATTACCCAGAATATCGTCAGACATATTAAACTTTTATTTTATACAAGATAGAGTTTTTATTGGGGATAGCGCGAACGCAGTCCCATGCTACCCAAAATTTCATACCAGAGTTGACCACATTTGGGTCAATCGCAAGGGTCAGCACCACCAGAGTTTAATGGTGAGCCTCGCCTTGGGGAACCACCCAATGCCCTCTCAAGTACAGGCCTGGTCAGTGGGGGAAGAAGTCGGCATGAGTAGGTCGATTGATATGGAGACGGGACACCTGGCCATCCTCAACCCTTCTTTCTATCATACACCACTCACTATACAGTATATACACATTGTTTCTCATTACAGTTTACAGCTGATAATCCTCATAGAAAAATTAAAGAGATCATTCACACTTTGAATAATCTGGCTAAGAAAAATTAGACAGAAAAAAGTAATAAAATTAAAATAAAACTTTCCCGAGGCAGTAGCCTTATTCCAAGACCCACTGATTCCAAACTACGCTTGTATACTGAAAAAAATAATGATTCTAACAAATTAATTAAAAAAATAAAACAAGATAAATAAACATTTCAGGCAATTTGAAATTATTTAATATTATCTTTTGCACAATCACATGATCTTGCCGTAGCCTATATTTTCTTTACTTGAAGTATTTGACGGATTTATTTTTAATCTTTTACTATTAATGTTTGCAATGCTCTTAGCTGTGAGGTTCTTCCCAATTGTCTTATCGAAGAAGGATGTGTCAGATTCAATATCACTAGATTTGCATTGTACCTGTGTTACCTGAAAAGTGTTTAAATGCAGTATTGAAGTGCATAACACATTTTCATGAAAATGAGAGAGAGAGAGAGAGAGAGAGAGAGAGAGAGAGAGAGAGAGAGAGAGAGAGAGAGAGAGAGAGAGAGAGAGAGAATGCAGGAGTAAGTAGCAAGGGAAGAAAGTGTGAATACCCAAGTAATCTTGTAAACAGTTAAGTAATCTTTGAATTAATCATTATACAAGAGGCTGATATTCTGTGACCAATACCACATGAATAATGTAATGCAATTATAATTATTACAACAATAGCTATAGTACTTCCCGTACTATTTTAGTTAGGAACATATTGGCTCTCCTGATAACGTGCAATCACTTGGTTTTTTCCTTCTCAGTATTTGGAAAGGAAAACACATACTTTTGGTCCATTTCGGTAACTCTCTTTGCAGTTTGGTACACACCATATAATAGGTTCCAGCCTGGATTCCAGAACAGTAAAATTTTCTGGAATAACAGCAGAAAAAATGTAAAGAAATAGAGCGCAACCCCTTTACTTGAAGCCTATAGTAGCAGTATGATAGCACTACTCGGGACGCGTAGGACCATTCTTAAACCCCCCCCCCCAACTGACCTGGCCTCGAACCCCCTTCGTGACCATGGTGTCCCCTGTACCAGTTAGGTATGCTCCTGGACCTTGCTTGCTTGCTTGCTTATAGCCATGGTGTCCCCTGTACCAGTTAGGTATGCTCCTGGACCTTGCTTGCTTGCTTATAGATTGTTCAGTCTACATAGACTGAACACGGGCTCTTGCGTTGGCAGCCCAACGGTCTCGTGTCATATGTTTGCCTCAAGTAAATGAGACATTCCAAAGTGTTTTCCTACTTAAAGGAACCTTCCGCTTTTGCCACCCACCACAGAATCCAAGCTGAGGTGAACTGAGTAAACTTATCCTCATATGAGTTTGTATGCAATAAATTCTTCAAGTTGATGTATATGATACATTTAAGTTAATGGAGACGTGCTTGAAACATTTTTTAATCTTATAAATAAATATATCTTACTGAATTATTGTAAAGAGTTATTTTCCTAAGTGATTTTTAAATATTTTTTATTCTTTGTCTGTTGACAGCTTAAGTTCTAAAACCCTCAAAGGGGATTTCCCCTATTCAATATTTTGAAAATCTTTTAGTTATAATAAATCCTAACGAAAGAAAATGTCTTCTTTTACAAAAAATACATATAGATTTACATACAGGTGGCTGCTATCATACATAGACCCCTTGATATATATTGATAGCCAAAGTACCACAAATGGAAAGCTACACAATTTATAGAATCCATTATTGACAAAAAAAAAGAAAAAAAAAGAAATGAAGACTCCAATATTAATCATTAAGAGAAAAATTTAATATTCAATAAGTAGATGTCATAATAAGAGTTTTGCATCTACTCAATATCTAAACAATTAGATATTCTGATAATAAGTGATTTGCATCTGCTTGGTTCGGTCCAGTGCAGATTACCAGGAGATTATACCAATCTCCTCAGCATATTACCAGCTTATATCATCTACTAAGCATATTACCCAGCTTATGTCATCTGCTACACATATTACCCAGCTTATATCATCTGCTCCGCATATTTCCCAGCTTATATCACTGGCTACGCATATTACCCAGTTTCTATTATCTGCTCCGCAAATTACCCAGCTTATATCATCTGCTACACATATTACCCAGCTTATATCATCTGCTCCGCAAATTACCCAGATTATATCATCTGCTACACATATTACCCAGCTTATATCATCTGCTCCGCATATTACCCAGCTTATATCATCTGCTACACATATTACCCAGCTTATATCATCTGCTCCGCATATTACCCAGCTTATATCATCTGCTACACATATTACCCAGCTTATATCATCTGCTCCGCATATTACCCAGCTTATATCACTGGCTACGCATATTACCCAGTTTCTATTATCTGCTCCGCATATTACCCAGTTTATATCACCTGCTCCGCATATTACCCGGCTTATATCACCTGTTCTGCATATTACCCAACTTCTATCATCTGCTCAGCATATTACCCAGCTTATATCACCTGCTCTGCATATTACCCAGCTTATATCATCTGCAACTCTTAAAGGAAGCCACAGCAATTGCTGGAAATAAACCAGCCCCAGGCCTTAACCTAGCCGCTGTTACTCAGCCGCTAGCTGAGGCCACGGCCATTGACAACACAGACCGCAGTTGCAGCAGCATAACCAGGCTCATCCCAGCTACCCAAATTCAAGCTCTCTGCCACCGGAGAAACTCCATCATATGCGGCAGTAGCCGCCATGGCAGCTGCAAAACCTGGCCTCAAGTTCACACCCAGGCCCAACTTAAAAGGTGATATCATTATTACCCCAAAGGACCAAGAAAGCACGAATCACCTCCACAAGGAAACCACCCTTACCTATCTGAATCCTGCCAAGAGACAGAAGAAAGCGGTGGTTTACAACTACCCAACTAAACTGCCTGTCTCCTTCATTGAAGAATGCCACAATGTTGCCCAAGTCAAGAGGAAATTGGGCACTGGCAAGACTCCCACCAAAGAAGTCGTTGTCACCTTCATTGGACCTATACCACCTGCCCTAGAGCTCGGATTGTGGGGAACTTTTCCCATTAGGGACTTAGAAAAGGAAGCACTCCAATGCTTCCACTGCCAACGGTTTGGGCGCCATAAGTCTGATTGCAAAAGTTGGGCCGTCTGCGGAGTCTGTAGCGGCAAACATCCAACGCAGAACTGCATTGATGAACATAATGACGGGAGAGAAACGTGGGCCAATTGCCCCAACTATACCCAACCGCATCATGCATGGAACAAAAGATGTCCAGAACCCCTGAAAAGGCTGAAGAAAAGAATGAATCCTCAGCAAGTCTCTAACCCTACTGCAGAGACCACAAAAACGACAAAACCAAAGCCGAAGAGGAAACCTCGAAAAAGACCTCCTCGGAGGCTGGCTCCAGCTCCAACGCCAGCTGCTACTACTGTGTCCATCCCTGATCCTAACCCCAATCCTATTCAGAATCCTCCTTCCTCTCCTTCAATCCCCTCCATCATTGCCCAAGCTACATCCTTGCCATAGGAAGAGCTGATCCCCTTGCTAACACAGCTCATAATCAGTCTTCTCCCTTGTCAAGACTTTTGACAGTAATATTCAATCCCTCCTCTCCATATTAGTTGCACTCCCACTTGAGCAGAGATAAGCATCTTTGCTTTAAACTGCTCCTTTACTCTACTACTTGAGATCCTTCTCTCTCCCAGTCTCTCCTACTGACTGGGACTCACTTCTATCAACACTTTTACCTACAACTAAAACTTTTCACTTCGGTTCCAATTGGACTGGGTTTTCTTGGTCCACAGACGGTCATGCTCTTGGTGCTGAGCGACCGCACTTGCAACCATGCTCAAGGTGCTAAGTGGTTGCAAGACCAGGTGGATGAAGGCTTCTGCAGCTATGCTCTTAGGGCTGAGCGGTCGCACCTACAGCTATGCGGCTGCAGGACTAGTTATGTGAGAGCAGTGTGGCCCTGCTTTATATTATACTGTAGTCAACAATATTGCCTGTGTTGAATAATAAGGTCTGAAAAGAGCTCCAGTAAAATAGAGCAGGTTTCCGGTGAGCCGGGTACCTGCTCGACGGGCTGCCAACGCAAGAGCCCGTGTTCAGCCTATGTAGACTGGACAATCTGTAAGCAAGCAACCAAGCTGGGCCCATAACCTGGTAAAGTTTGATTTTATATTATGTTAAAGTTAAAGTTAAAGTTGCGGGTTTTAGGTCTCCACAGAGACGATTTACATCGTCCTCCTCGGGCGACCATTAGCCAGCAGGGACTATCACTAGTCCCCTCTAACCTCCCCCCCAGGCGCCTACCCTGGGAGTACCCCCCGGTAGAAGGTCTCACGGTATTCGCGTCCCAGGCGGGGACCGAACTCGGGACCTCTATAATAGAGATCCGCAACGCTACCAACCTTGCTAGCAGTAATTTTATGTGTGATATTTCTCTTCATTTAATACACATTCTTTCTAATACTTTCTATCTACCTTCATGAGTCGGATTACCAAAAACACCTTTACACATGTTGCGTTTTAAAGTCCAACTGAGGTTAAAGGTACGGGTGACAGAAAAACACACTACAGTTTCGTCTCGCCGTATGGGGTGGGTTTGTTTACATTATGGTAAGGGAACGGCTGACGTTGGCATTCTTTGCTTCCAGGCGGTAAAATTGAAATAAAATAATTACAAGAAACAAAACTGAGAATCACATAATCAGATTATTTTAACATGTATAGTAATGGACAGGACCCCCAGCATGTACAGAATACCACTAACATAAACTTTCACACCTAACCTACAAACCTTGTCCTTACCTGTGACTGTGACCCACGGTTGAAAATAAGGAAGTTAAGGGGCATGGCCGGCATCATAAACACACCCCTAAAACTGCCCCAAGCAAACAATGTGAGGACTAAACTTAAGAGAAATTAAATCAACCATTCTTCTATGCCTGAGCCGGCCTCCAAATGCTCCAAAATCATAAATGTCTAATCCTCCTCAGTTTACCAACTGTATAACCAATACACAAACACACAGATTGCCCAGACCATATTTCCGGACAGGGGCTCTTTAACGGTCAGTCATAGCCCCCTTGAATAGAAGACCTGACCGGGGTGGTCAGGGTCTTGCAAAATCTCAGCTCACAAGAATCTACTTTTAATGTATTGCTCTGCCCAGAGCAATCTTACTTTTCAGAGTTTTCTAGACACATGTGCAAGAAAATCTGCATGGCCAAGAGCCAGACCCAACCAAGACAAGCCTAAGTATAACCAATAGGGTGATACTTCAAGCGTTGAATCATCCTACTTTGAAAATATAAATGAGGTCAAGTATGAAAACTTTATTACCCAGAATGTCCTCAAACATATTAAACTATTTTAGTTTTTACAAGATAATTAAGAGTTTTTATTGGGGGATAGCGCGAACGCAGTGCCCCGCTACCAAAAATTTCGCACCCGAGTTGACCACATTTGGGTCAATCGCAAGGGTCAGCACCACCGGAGTGCAATGGTGAGCCTCGCCTTGGGGGAACCACCTTCGTGATCATGGTGTCCCCTGTGCCAGGTAAGTATGCTCTTGCCACACACCACAGCACCCAAGCTGAGGGGAACTGAGTATACCTCTCCTCATATTAGTTTTTATGTAATAAATTCTTCAAATTTATATATATAATACAATTAAATCTTATTGAATTATTGTATAGAGATATTTTCCACTAGTGATCTTTGAATATTTCTTATTCTCTGTCTGTTGACAGCTTATGTTCTAAAACCCCCAAGGAGATTTCCCTTATTCAATATTTTGTAAAATGTTTTAGTTATAATAAACTCTAGCGAAGGAAAATGTCTTCTTTTATGAAAAATACATATAGATATACATACAAGTGACTGCTATCATACGTACACCCCTTGGTATATATTGATAGCCGAAATAACACAAATGGAAAGCTGCACAATTTATATAATCCATGAAAAAAAAAAATGAAGACTCCAATATTAATCATTCAGAGAAAAATTTAATATTCAATAAGTAGATGTCATAATAAGAGCTTTGCATCTTCTCAATATCTAAACAAGTAGATATCCTGATAATAAGTGATTTGCATCTGCTTGGTTCGGTCCTGTGCAGTTTCCAGGAGCTTATATCAATCTCCTCAGCATATTACCAGCTTATATCATCTACTAAGCATATTGGACTCCCATTGGTCAAAATTCCCATCGAGGCTATCAATTTAGCCAACAAAGTCTCAACTATGCTGAAGTCAGACAATGTACATGCCAATACCCCTCATCAATCTGCGGCAGTTAACGAGGAAATGGAAACTGATGAAGCCAATAGGAAAAGAGCACTAAGTGACGCAGATTCGGATATATCGGAGCCTGCTAATCCTGCAAAAAGACAACCACAGCCCTCTACCTCAACTTCTGAACCTCTGGACACTGAATTGCTAGGAGCTATTGCTCTCCCTCCCCTTCCTCCAATGAATCAAGCACCTCCTAAGGTTGGTCTAAAATTGTATACTTCCATCAATTTATCAAACCCCCTAAATCCGCATCTCATGACCAAATTAAGAAATTGATTTTTGAGACCAAAACTATCAAATACTTATACACTGAAAAGTTAGCTAACTCCACAGTGCTTCAATTCATTAACAGTGGCTCTATTGAACTGGACAAATACATCTCCAAGATTGTCCGGATCACTCCAGATAAGTTCGGTAGAATAAAATCAGGCTTCTACGATCTGACCAAAGGACGATTACCATAATGGATTCCCTCACAGTGATTCAACATAATGTATTAAAGTGGACGTTCCTCAAGTGTAAGGAACTTGCCAATATCTACTCCTCCCTCTCTCCTCACCTCATACTTCTTAACTCAACAGGAATTCCTGACTCTACCCGTATCAAGATCTGGAACTATAATGTGTTCCAGTGCAACACCTCTGGTGAACAGGGGGCTGGTACAGCAATAGCAGTTCGACGGGATGTTGCTGTCAAGTTAATTGATGGTTTCAATGACGATCTTATCGCTGTCGAAATACAGACAGTACGGGGACCAATTATAGTCGCCACGACCTATCTACCCCCAAGAAACCCAATATTTCCACAGCAAGATATATTATCATTAATGAGACGTAACATCCCTGTCTATCTGCTGGCTGATCTTAATGCAGCTCATCCAGCCCTTGGTTATAACAGAATCAACCCTATTGGCACATTAATCAATGGCCTGTTGAATAGAAACCTTATAAGGTTCTTAGGACCAGATTTTGATACGTATTTTACCAGAAAAACCTCTAGTAAGCCAGATATTCTGCTTTCAAATAGATTTCATATGTTTAATTATTCCCTTACTCAAGGCCCCTTAACCACTTCGGATCATCTTCCCATTATTTTTAAGCTTACTGTGAGACCCATTATGGTGGTTGCTAATCCAACTATAGATCTGAACAACGCGAACTGGGAACGTTTTAAGGACACCCTTGATGACTCTCTCTCTACTTTTGACGAACCCGATAACATCTTAAAGGATAAATCGTACATAGACGATAAGATAGCTTTTTGGTATAGGATGATCAAGGAAGCCTCAGAGCTCCATATCCCATTTAAAACTTTCAGGATATTACCTTATACTAAAGAAACAGATTCCCTAAAGTTACTTCAGATCTGTTTTAAACATGCCCTAGAATTAATTAACAACCGAGGCCCCACACATCAACTTTTAGAGTATATTCATAATATACAAGAACGGATTAAAATAGAATCAACTGACCTCATTAATTCTACTTGGGAGGCTCTGTTAGACAAATGTGAAGGCTTTTATAAAGATCCTGCAAAATTTTGGAATATGATCAGGAAATTGTTGGGCTCAACTTCTCAACCAATAGCATACATCACCCATAATAACGAGAAGATCTATTCATCTCAAGATCAGGAGGTGATCTTCAGAGGCTTCTGGTCCCATATCTTTAGAATAGACCCAATAGAAAATCTAAGGTTTGACCAACGACATGAACAGCATGTCACTGAGTCAATCCATGAACATGCTGATCATATAATACCTTATGATTCAGTAGATCTTGAGAGACTTGACGAAGATGACCCTTTCCTCAAACCTATTCAACTTCAAGATATTATTAAAATAATCAAAAGTTTTAAAAACAAAGCTCCAGGCCAGTCTAAAGTAAATAAACTTATCCTTAGTAATTTGCCAAATTCGATGCTCTCTTTTCTTTGCAACATCTTTAATGAAACTTTAGTATGGGTTATTGGCCGGATTATTTAAAAAAAGCAATACTTCCCTTTGTGGGGAAAAAGGGCAGAGACCTCACCTCAGTCTCTAACTATAGACCTATATCCTTATTAGAGACATCGGGTAAGATACTTGAGAAAATTATTAAAGAAAGATTGGAGGATTTCCTTGAGGAAAATTTACTTATCAATAACAATCAATACGGATTTACAAGGGGTTAAGGGACCCAACTTGCATTAGCTCGTCTTTACGAATACATTGCGGTCAAGTCAAATCTTGGGGGTCGTTGTAACCTAATATCTAGGGATGTCAGCTGAGCTTTTGATAAGGTATGGCACGAGGGCCTTAAATACAAGTTCATAGAAGCACAACTCCCAAATCTAGCTACTAGGCTATTGTGTAACTTTCTTGATAATCGAGTGGCCATGATCAAGATTAAAGAATATATTGGACCAGAGTTTCCACTTCTATCTGGTGTTCCTCAGGGCAGTGTTCTCTCTCCTTCACTTTACAATTTTTATATCAGAGACACCCCTCCTCCTGCTCCAGGTTGTCTGCAAATCATGTTTGCAGATGACCACACCCAGGTAATATCTATTCCTAATAAGAACAAACGTATGCTGCAAATTAAAACAGTCAGGGAAATACAAAAAGTAAATAATTACGAAAAGAAATGGAAAATAACAACAAACTTGAACAAATTCCAGCTCCTCCCCATTTCAGCTCGCAGTCCTGCAGAAATCATTGTTGACAATGTTAGAATTCCATTTAAACAAAAGGCCACAATACTTGGGTGTAACTTTAAGAAATCTGGTATACTTTCACACGTCAAAGAGAGAATAGCTGTTTCTAGAAAAACTTTTGATAAATTGCTACGATTTAAATACCTATCAACTAAAACTCAACTCCGTTTATATAAATCTTTAGTAAGGCCACAGTTAGAGTACCCCACCATAATATTTGGAGCAATCAGCAAAACTTCCCTTAATAAAATGCAGGCAATTCAAAATAGGGCTTTGAGGAGAGCCTACAAAGAGAGCCCTCCCTATTACAATACAATTAGGGAATTACATGCTTATTCCAAATTGGAGCCTCTTAATGTTTCACAGGCTTGGCCAGAAAACCTGGAACAAACTTGCTTTAGACGATGACGACCTTTGCACCCGAACTAGAAATCTCACTATTGAACATGCTCGTGATCATTATTGGTGGAAGAGACTGGAGCCTAAGATCAATTGCGATCCTCCTAGGCCCAGATTCATTTCATCTGATTGAATTCATTATATATTCTTTTTGCAATTAAATTGTAATTTCATTTAAAAATTATATCATCGTAAAAAAAAAAACAAAAAAAAAACAATAACCTTCATTAACCATCATACCTTACTCAATCAACAAATTGGTGAGAGTCGATTGGTGACCTTTTGCTTGGCGTGAACCAAAAAACCTTTCCTATTCCTGCCTGTCTCTTCCTGTCTCAGAATAATTCTACTACTATCTAATGTCGCATGAGGGTCTGCCCCTCTCTTTTATTCTTTCCCTGTACTTCCTTTTCCCCCCCCTTTTTCCCTTATCCTTTCCCATCCCAGGTACCTGCCCTCGGGCTATAAACTGGATTGTATCCAGGGGTACTTATCCTTTCCCCATATTCCCCACTTCCCTGTCCTCATCGTACTGGTACTGGTACCCAGCTCATATCATCTACCAAACATATTACCCAGCTTATATCATCTGCTCCGCATATTACCCAGTTTATATCATCTGATCCGCATATTACCCAGCTTATATCATCTGCTCCGCTTGTTACCCAGCTTATATCATCTGGTCCGCATATTACCAAACTTATATCATCTGCTCCGCATATTACCCAGCTTATATCATCTACTCCGCATATTACCCAGCTTATATCACCTGCTCCACATATTACCCAGCTTATATCATCTGCTCTGCATATTACCCAGCTTATATCATCTGCTCAGCATATTACCCAAGTAAAAAGAAAGCTGTGGAGAGCTAAGAGAAACCACAAACTAGAGGTTATCTGGTCATGTCGCCCAGGTTCAGTCGAAAGGTGTATGGTTATTCTAATTCTCTTTAATCTTTTATCTAAATACTAGTGACAAGCTTTACTGGTTATTAGTTAGAAATACTACACATAATTCTTGACACAGGTAACTTGTAGATCATTGGAATCTAGTTTTGATAGGCTGAATTAAAGTCAAGCTGTTCAACAGACCATGAATTTTTAGCAGCTACTGCAAGTAACAGTCAAATACTTGATTTCCTCACTACAGAATCGCAAGTCTAGAGGTAGTCCACACCAGGTGTTAGGCAGAACCCCCCGGCCACAAGTCTTGCTTTGTGTACCCCTGCCTCACCTACTTCATTGTATTTACTTCTAAATACCCACTTGCAATCAATCATTTTGTGTCCTGTTGCGTCTTGGCACTATTTTCCAGGGGGCCATGCTTTATAGCATTCATTTCTTGCAGCATTGTAGCTTCTTATTTGTCTTTGCCAGGACAATTGAATACTTCTTCGACAGTCCATGGGTCTTTTGGAAAATGCTGGAACATTGGCACTTCCTTGCTTTCCTCGTCCTTTGGGATCTTTCACAAAATTAGGTTACTCTTCATGGTTCTCATGATGATTTTCTTGATGATCGTGATTTTCTTGTTTTTCATGTGCTTCATCTTGATTTTCTTTACTGCTTTCCCAGTTTTCTGGCTAGTCTTCTTCATTATCTTGATTGTCATCCCTGTTTTCAATGCTGGTGTTATCATCAGAGAAATGGTTCTCCCAATCAGTGTTGCTATCAGTGTCAGAGTCAGATAAGAAGAGAGTTACTGCTTGCTTCTTGGGTGCGGTTTCTCTTTCTTATTTTGAAAGGTTAAATCTCTTCTTTAGAGTCAACGTTAATGGAATTGATCATTACTTGTTTGTTGATGTTCCGCAACTTGAATCTTTTTCGGTTCGGGCAAACCCCCAGGTAGACACATCTTTCTGCTCGAACTTTTAACTTTGGATTTTCCACAAGCTTAGCTCAAGCTTCACAGCCAAACACTTTCATCAATTTCAGGTCGTCACATTCGAGGTTTCTCCCATTCCACAACATGGATGAAATTCGTTTATGGCCATTGACATTGTTCTATTCTTGATGTAATTTGCATGCAGAATGGCTTCAGTCCAGAATTTGTGAAATACTCCAGACTCTATTATCATGAATCTTGAGGAGAGAGCGGGATAGTCTGCCGTCTCTCCATTCCCTTCTCTATAAGAAAAACCGAGAATTCCTTTTTGACATACTCTCCTCCATTATCAGTGTGGAGGCATTGCAAAAGTCTTTTGTGTTTCCTCTCTGCCTTGGCCATGTATTCCTTGAATTTCTCCATTGTTTCACTTTTCTTCTCTAGTATAGCAATTCCACTGTACCTTGAAGGGCCGTCTAAAAAGGTAGCAAAGTAGTGGCTTCCACTTGCATTCGATGATGCTCAGGAATCTGACAAACATCACTATGTACTATTTCCAGTACTTCACTACTTCTTGGTTCACTTGCAGGCATTGTCTTATTTTTGGACTTACCTTCCATGCATGTTCTGTAGTACAGTATTCAAGTTTAGCTTTTGCTTCACAAACTTTGGGTAAGGGTAGTACATGTCCAAATCTTCTCTGCCACAAATTTATCGTTGCTCTATTTTCTGTGATTTCTATATCTTCATTCTTGTTGAAATTTCTTTCCTTTCCTAGAAAAATTTTCTTTCCTTTGCCCTGATACATCTTCACTGCCTAATTCCAGTATCCTTTCAGAAATACTTCTTTTACATCTTTCACTTGTTTGACACCTTTGTAGGTAACTAACTAGAATCCCTTTTCATTCAATTTTCTTTCAGACAACAGGTTTTGAACTAGATTTGGGGCACAGTATGCTTTTTGTAATTTCAACTCGTATTCACCATACTAGTCTTTCATTTTCTTAATCACTTCTCCTCTGGCCAGAATGGAGACTTCTTGCCATCGCCCCATTTTACGTTACCTGTGATGCTACTATCAAAATCAACAACTATGTCTTTATGAAGTGTTATGTGATCACTAGCACCAGAATCCAAGTTCCATATTAATTTGCAATCTTCTTTCACTGGTGACTTGTTCAAAATAACATTCACTTTTTTTGTCATTTCACTTTCATTTTCAATTACTGCAACAATTGCCTTTGTATCTGTTCTGGTTTTGGCAACTTTTCCTGATAGCTCCTCTTCTTTATATTCACTTTCATGGTCTTTATCACTGTCATATTGTGCTTTCTTCCCAGATATTTTTTTCCTGCTTCTTTTATTTTGTCTGTCCTCGGTATTGTTTCTTCTTTCTTCCTTTCTCTTCTTTCTTCAAATTTTGAACAGTATCTTGCTATATGTCCAGGCTGGCTAAAAGCATATCAGACAAATCTTTTGTCCTCTCTCTTAAAGCCTCTTGCGCCTTCTTCTCGTTTATAACTTGTACTTGAATTTCCATCTTCTTTTCTTGAATCTCTTCTAAAGTTCATTTTATAAACTAAAACGTTTTCTTCTTTTCTTGCTTCGAGTTTATCTTGTATCTCCTCGAAAAGCAGCACTGACTTTACAGTTTTGATATCTAAATCTTTAATTTTTCAGAACTGTGACTTTAACAAAATTTGATATTTGGGAATATGTTTAAGACCTCTAGAGTCTCAGCACAAACGCAGCTACAATTGAGTTTCAAAATTGAGCTACTTCTTTGCCTAAAGCTGCATTTACATCCCTGCCCAATCTGTATACATACGCTATATATTCCTTCATTGACATTTCTTCAGTTTTTCTGCAGTTATAGAGTTCTTCAAGCACATCAACAATTTGAAATATATCCATTTTTGTGTGGATATCACTTAAAATATTCCATGCTTCTTTTGCTTTGGTATATTCAATGATGTCGTCCAGCTCTAAATTATCCTCTCGTTGTGTGATATAACTCGGTACATCATCGTTGTTTCTTTGAAGTTGCATTTGCGTCCAGTCGTCTTGATCGTCGGCACATCTTGGATCTATACATTCCCACCACCTCTTCTGAGTGAGAGTAGCTTTAGTTCTCTTCACCCAATAGAAATAATTCAATTCATTCAGAATTTCATGCCTTTTTTTCCTCTGTCTTTGCCCGCCATTTTGTGTACCTCTCTGTGTCACGGCACCCTTGTAGTTCAGTCCTTCCACAATGTAGGACACGATGTTGTTCTACTTCCCAATATTCCCCTTTTTTACGAGATTTATTTCACTGTTGGCGCTCGGAGTATCCTGAGCCCATAACCTGGTAGTTTGATTTTTTATCTGTGTGATATTTCTCTTCATTTAATATACATTCTTTCTAATACTTTCTATCTACCTCCGTGAGTTGGATTACCAAAAACAACTTTACACATGTTGCGTTTTAATGTCCAACTGAGGTTACAAGGTACGGGTGACAGAACAACACACTACAGTTTCGTCTCGCCGTATGGCGCGGGTTTGTTTACATTATGGTAAGGGAACGACCGACGTTGGCATTCGTTGCTTCCAGGCGGTAAAAATGGAAATCAAATAATTACACTGAGAATCCCATAATCAGATTATTTTAACATGTATAATAATGGACAGGACCCCCAGCATGTACAGAGTACCACTAACATAAACTTTCACACCTAACCTACAAACCTTGTCCTTACCTGCGACCCAGCGTATTCTTAACAATACGGTTGAAAATAATGAAGTTACGGGGCATGGCCGGCATCATACACACACCCCTACAACTGCCCCAAGCAAACAATTAATGTGAGGACTAAACTTAAGAGAAATTAAGTCAACCATTCTTCTATGCCTGAGCCGGCCTACAAAAGCTCCTACATCATGAATGTCTATTTCTCCTCAGTTTATCCATTGTATAACCAATACACACACAGATTGTCCGGACCATATTTCCAGACAGAGGCTCTTTAACGGTCAGTCATAGCCCCCAAGAGTAGAAGACCTGACCGGTGTTGTCAACGTCTTGCAAAATCTCAACTCACAAGAATCTGCTTTTAGAGTATTGCTCCGCCCAGATCAATCACACTTTTCAGAGTCTGCTAGACACAAATGCAAGAGAATCAGCTTGGCCAAGAGCCACACCCAACCAAGACAAGCCTCAGTATAACCAATATGGCGATACCTCACGCATTGAATCATCCTCCTCTGAAAATATTCATAAGGTTATGTATGAAAACTTTATTACCCAGAATATCGTCAGACATATTAAACTTTTAGTGTTTACAAGATAAAGTTTTTATTGGGGATAGCACGAACGCAGTCCCCCGCTACCCAAAATTTCGTACCCGAGTTGACCACATTTGGGTCAATCGCAAGGGTCAGCACCACCAGAGTTTAATGGTGAGCCTCGCCTTGGGGGAACCACCCAAGGCCGTCTCAAGTACAGGCCTGGTGAGTGGGGGAAGAAGTCGGCATGAGTAGGTCGATTGATATGGAGACGGGACACCTGGCCATCCTCAACCCTTCTTTCTATCATACACCACTCACTATACAGTATATACACGTTGTTTCTCGTTACAGTTTACAGCTGATAATCCTCATAGAAAAATTAAAGAGATCTTTCACACTTTGAATAATCTGGCTAAGAAATATTAGACAGAAAAAGTAATAAAATTAGAATAAAACTTTCCCGAGGCAGTAGCCTTATTCCAAGACCCACTGATTCCAAACTACGCTTGTATACTGAAAAAAAAAATAATGATTCTAACAAATTAATTAAAAAAATAAAACAAGATAAATAAACATTTCAGGCAATTTGAAATTATTCAATATTATCTTTTGCACAATCACATGATCTTGCCGTAGCCTATATTTTCTTTACTTGAAGTATTTGACGGATTTATTTTTAATCTTTTACTATTAATGTTTGCAATGCTCTTAGCTGTGAGGTTCTTCCCAATTGTCTTATCGAAGAAGGATGTGTCAGATTCAATATCACTAGATTTGAAGTGTAGCTGTGTTACCTGAAAAGTGTTTAAATGCAATATTAAAGTGCATAACACATTTTCATAAAATGAGAGAGAGAGAGAGAGAGAGAGAGAGAGAGAGAGAGAGAGAGAGAGAGAGAGAGAGAGAGAGAGAGAGAGAGATATCAAAGAGAATGAAGGAGTAAGTAGCAAGGGAAGAAAGTGTGAATACCCAAGTAATTTTGTAAACAGCTAGGTAATCTTTGAATTAAATCCTTATACAAGAGGCTGATATTCTGTGACCAATACCACATGAACAATGTAATGCAATTATAATTATTACAACAATAGATATAGTACTTCCTGTACTATTTTAGTTAGGACATATTCGGCTCTCCTGATAACATGCAATCACTTGGTTTTTTCCTCCTCAGTATTTGGAAAGGAAAACACATACTTTTGGTCCATTTCGGTAACTCTCTTTGCAGTTTGGTACACACCTTATAATAGGTTCCAGCCTGGATTCCAGAACAGTAAAATTTTCTGGAATAACAGCAGAAAAAATGTAAAGACATAGAGCGCAACCCCTTTACTTGAAGCCTATAGTAGCAGTATGATAGCACCACTCGGGACGGGTAGGACCATTCTTAACCCCCCCCCCCCCCCCCAAATGACCTGGCCTTTTTTCGAGACGGCCATGAACCACCTTCGTGATCATGGTGTACCCTGTGCCAGGTAAGTATGCTCTTGCCACTTGCTTGCTTATAAATTGTCCAGTCTACATAGACTGAACACGGGCTCTTGCGTCGACAGCCCGTCGGTCTCGTGTCATATGTTTGCCTCAAGTAAATGAGACATTCCAAAGTGTTTTCCTACTTAAAGGAACCTTCCGCTTTTGCCACCCACCACAGAATCCAAGCTGAGGTGAACTGAGTAAACTTATCCTCATATGAGTTTGTATGCAATAAATTCTTCAAGTGAATGTATATGATACATTTAAGTTAATGGAGACGTGCTTGAAACATTTTATAATCTTATAAATAAATATATCTTACTGAATTATTGTAAAAAGATATTTTCCTTAAGTGATTTTTAAATATTTTTCTATTCTTTGTCTGTTGACAGCTTAAGTTATAAAACCCCCCAAGGGGATTTCCCCTATTCAATATTTCATAAAATCTTTTAGTTATAATAAATCCTAATGAAGGAAATTGTCTTCTTTTACAAAAAAATACATATAGATTTACATACAGGTGGCTGCTATCATACATACACCCCTTAATATATATTGATAGCCAAAGTAACACAAATGAAAAGTTGCACAATTTATAGAATCCATGAAAAAAAAGGAAAAAAAAAATGAAGACTCCAATATTAATCATTAAGAGAAAAATGTTATTTTGATAATAAAATAAATTTTTGAATATACTTACCCGGTGATTATAATAGCTGCAGCTCTGCTGCTCGACAGAAAACTCTACGGAAAAAATTCGCCAGCGATCGCTATGCAGGTAGGGGGTGTACTTCAACAGCGCCATCTGTCGTCCAGATACCCAGTACTCATTGTAAACAAAGTACTCAATTTTCTCCTTGGTCCACTGTGTCTCTATTGGGGAGGAAGGGAGGGTCCTTTAATTTATAATCACCGGGTAAGTATATTCAAAAATTTATTTTATTATCAAAATAACATTTTTCAATATTTAACTTAGCCGGTGATTATAATAGCTGATTCACACCCAGGGGGGTGGGTAGAGACCAGCAATATATGTTTACATTATTATGAGCTAAGGATTTTTTATTTCATTTTAGAAGTTATCAAAATAACAAAAATAAAATAAATAGGTACCTGGTAAGGAAGTCGACTTGAACAATTACTCTGCCTTTTTAAGTACGTCTTCCTTACGGAGCCTCGCGATCCTCTTAGGATGCTGAGCGACCCCTAGGATCTGAAGTATGAAGGGTTGCAACCCATACCACAGGACCTCATCAAAACCTCTAATCTAGGCGCTTCTCAAGAAAAGAATTTGACCACCCGCCAAATCAACCAGGATGCGAAAGGCTTCTTAGCCTTCCGGACAACCCAAAAACAACAATAAAAAACATTTCAAGAGAAAGATTAAAAAGGTTATGGAATTAGGGGATTGTAGTGGTTGAGCCCTCACCCACTACTGCACTCGCTGCTACGAATGGTCCCAGAGTGTAGCAGTTCTCGTAAAGAGACTGGACATCCTTAAGATAAAAAGACGCGAACACTGACTTGCTTCTCCAATAGGTTGCGTCCATTATACTTCGCAGAGATCTATTTTGTTTAAAGGCCACTGAAGTTGCGACAGCTCTAACTTCATGTGTCCTTACCTTCAGCAAAGCTTGGTCTTCCTCACTCAGATGTGAATGAGCTTCTCGTATTAACAGTCTGATAAAATAGGATAAAGCATTCTTTGACATAGGCAAAGATGGTTTCTTAACTGAACACCATAAAGCTTCTGACTGTCCTCGTAAAGGTTTAGTTCGTCTTAGATAGAACTTAAGAGCTCTCACAGGGCATAAGACTCTTTCTAGTTCATTTCCAACCATATTCGATAGGCTTGGAATATCGAACGATTTCGGCCAAGGACGAGAAGGTAGCTCGTTTTTGGCTAGAAAACCAAGTTGTAGAGAACATGTAGCCGTTTCAGATGAAAATCCGATGTTCCTGCTGAAGGCGTGAATCTCACTGACTCTTTTAGCTGTGGCTAAGCAAACCAGGAAAAGAGTCTTTAAGGTGAGATCTTTAAATGAGGCTGATTGAAGCGGCTCGAACCTTTCTGACATGAGGAATCTTAGTACCACGTCTAAATTCCAACCAGGTGTAGCCAAACGACGCTCCTTCGTGGTCTCAAAAGACTTAAGGAGGTCCTTTAGATCTTTATTGTTGGAAAGATCTAAGCCTCTGTGACGAAGGACTGATGCCAACATGCTTCTGTAACCCTTGATAGTGGGAGCTGAAAGAGATCGTTCTTTCCTCAGGTATAAAAGGAAGTCAGCTATTTGAGTTACAGAGGTACTGGTCGAGGATACAGATACTGACTTGCACCAGTTTCGGAAGACTTCCCACTTCGATTGGTAGACTCTAAGGGTGGATGTCCTCCTTGCTCTAGCAATCGCCCTGGCTGCCTCCTTCGAAAAGCCTCTAGCTCTCGAGAGTCTTTCGATAGTCTGAAGGCAGTCAGACGAAGAGCGTGGAGGCCTTGGTGTACCTTCTTTACATGTGGCTGACGTAGAAGGTCCACCCTTAGAGGAAGCGTTCTGGGAACGTCCACTAGCCATCGAAGTACCTCGGTGAACCATTCTCTCGCGGGCCAGAGGGGAGCAACTAACGTCAACCTTGTCCCTTCGTGAGAGGCGAACTTCTGCAGTACCTTGTTGACAATCTTGAACGGGGGGAATGCATATAGGTCTAGATGTGACCAATCTAGGAGAAAGGCATCTATATGAACTGCTGCTGGGTCCGGGATTGGTGAGCAATATATTGGGAGCCTCTTGGTCATCGAGGTTGTGAAGAGATCTATGGTTGGCTGGCCCCATGTGGCCCAAAGTCTCTTGCACACATCCTTGTGTAGGGTCCATTCTGTTGGAATGATTTGTCCCTTTCGACTGAGGCAATCTGCCATGACATTCAAGCTGCCTTGGATGAACCTCGTTACAAGCGAAATGTTTAGACCTTTTGACCAGGTGAGGAGGTCCCTTGCGATCTCGTACAACGTCATAGAGTGGGTCCCTCCTTGCTTGGAGATGTACGCCAAAGCCGTGGTGTTGTCCGAGTTCAGCTCCACCACTTTGCCTTGAAGGAGAGACTTGAAGCTTTTCAAGGCCAGATGAACTGCCAGTAGCTCCTTGCAGTTGATATGCATTGTCCTTTGACTCGAGTTCCAAGTTCCCGAGCATTCCCGACCGTCTAATGTCGCGCCCCAGCCTGTGTCCGATGCGTCCGAGAAGAGAACGTGGTTGGGATTCTGAACAGCCAGGGGCAGACCCTCTCTGAGGCTGATACTGTCCTTCCACCAAGTCAGGCAAGACTTCATCTTCTCGGAAATGGGGATCGAGACCGCTTCTAGCGTCTTGTCCTTTTTCCAGTAAACAGCTAGGTGATATTGAAGAGGACGGAGGTGTAGTCTTCCTAACGATACGAACTGTTCCAGGGATGATAGTGTCCCTATCAGACTCATCCACTGCCTGACTGAACACCGTTCCTTCTTCAGCATGTTCTGGATGCATAACTGGGCTTGGCTTGTTCTGGGGGCCAACGAAAAAGCCCGAAAAGCTAGACTGTGAATCTCCATCCCTAAATACACAATAGTTTGGGATGGGACCACTTGAGACTTTTCCATATTGACAAGGAGACCCAATTCCTTGGTCAGATCTAGAGTCCACTTTAGATCCTTCAGACAGCGACGACTGGAAGAAGCTCTTAGAAGCCAGTCGTCCAAATAGAGGGAGGCTCGGATGTCCGCTAAATGAAGGAATTTGGCTACATTCCTCATCAGCCTCGTAAACACAAGAGGAGCTGTGCTTAGGCCAAAGCACAGGGCTTGAAACTGGTAGACAACCTTTTTGTAAACAAATCTCAGAAAAGGTTGGGAGTCTGGGTGGATGGGGACGTGGAAGTATGCGTCCCTTAGGTCTAAAGAGACCATCCAGTCTTCCCTTCTGACCGCTGCTAGAACGGACTTTGTGGTCTCCATGGAGAACGTCTGCTTTGTGACAAAGACATTCAGCGCACTGACGTCTTGCACCGGCCTCCACCCTCCTGTCTTCTTTGCCACTAAGAAGAGACGGTTGTAGAAGCCCGGGGTTTGATGGTCCAGGACTTTGACTACCGGTCCCTTTTCTAGTAAGAGAGACACCTCCTGTTTCAATGCTCGTCTCTTGTCTTCCTCTCTGTACCTGGGAGAGAGATCGATGGGAGACGTTGCTAGAGGGGGTTTTCGTACAAACGGGATCTTGTACCCCTCTCTGAGCAACTTCACAGATTGTGCATCTGCGACTCTCTTCTCCCAGGTCTACCAGAAGTTCTTGAGTCTGGCTCCCACTGCTGTCTGAAGAAGCTGGCAGTCAGACTCTGCCTTTAAAGGACTTGGTTCCTTTCTTCTTTCCACGTCTCCCTTCGGCACGAGCACCTCCTCTGCTGGAGGCTCTGCCACGAAAGGACGGAATAAATCGGGACGCTGGAGTGTCCATCCTTGGTCTAGCTGACAAGGTAGGCAAAGGGGTGGCTTTGCGAGCAGAGGACGCAACTAGATCATGAGTGTCCTTCTGTATCAAAGCAGCAGCAATCTCCTTAATCAAGTCCTCTGGAAAGAGGCACTTAGAAAGAGGAGCAAACAGAAGTTCGGATCTTTGACAAGGTGTCACTCCAGCTGACAGGAAAGAGCAAAGGTTCTCACGCTTCTTGAGGACTCCGGATACGAACGATGCAGCAAGCTCATTAGACCCGTCACGTATGGCCTTGTCCATGCAGGACATGATGAGCAAGGAAGTTTCCTTCTCTGTCGGAGAGATCTTCCTGCTTAAAGCTCCCAGACACCAGTCTAAAAAGTTGAAGACCTCAAAGGCTCTAAATATCCCTTTCAAAAGGTGGTCTAGGTCCGAAGATGACCAACATATTTTCGAGCGTCTCATGGCTAGCCTGCGGGGAGAGTCTACAAGACTTGAGAAGTCGCCCTGGGCAGAGGCAGGAACTCCCAAGCCGAGAACTTCTCCCGTGGCATACCAGACGCTCGATCTAGAAGAGAGTCTAGCAGGGGGAAACGTAAAGGCTGTCTTCCCTAGACTCTTTTTGGACTGCATCCATTCTCCTATCACTCGTAAAGCTCTCTTGGACGAGCGTGCGAGGACGAGTCTAGTAAAGGCAGGCGAGGATGACGGCATACCTAATACAAACTCTGACGGAGGAGAGCGCGGAGCCACAGACACAAACTGGTCCGGAAACATCTCTTTGAACAGAGCTAGAACTTTTCTAAAGTCCAAAGAGGGTTGCGTGGACTTAGGCTCGTCAAGATCCGAATGTGGTTCATCAACGTGAGCAGCACCATCATCATCCGAAAGTCCATCATCCGAGTATTGAGGAGGAAGCGGCAATGGAGTAGGTAACGGCTGGTTAGCTGAGTCCGGTCGCACGGGTGCACGCGTGACTGAACCGGACGCAACGTCATGGAACTGTTGCCCAGTCTGTGAGCTGGCAACAACCATAGCAGCGCGGGGACGCACAGCGTCTACTCCAGACTGTAAAGCCTGATGTGGGTGAGCAGTGGCAACCACACTGGGTTGCGGAGGTTGACGCACCGCGTCAAAACAAAACAACTCTGACGGTTGTTGTACCTCGCGAACGTCAACGGAAGGCTCCGTGCGTCGCTGAACGTCAACATGCGGCTGGCAGGGCACACTGGAACGCATGGGTGGCGGAACTCTCTCAGCTGGAGTGCGCAAGAAGGTCGCCTCAGCGTCCACAGGACGCACAACCGAGTGTGTGGTTGGTTGTAGGCAAGAGGCTGGTGCAGCAGCAACCTTCTCCGCACGAAAGTCCTGCATCAGTGACGTTAATTGGGACTGCATGGTCTGCAGCAAAGACCACTTAGGGTCTGCAGGAGCAGGTGCGGCGACAGACGGTGTAACAGTCTGAGGCGGTACCGCTTTGCCTCTCTTAGGAGGTGAGCAGTCATCGGAAGACTGCAGCGAGTCCGAACTGACCCAGTGGCTACAGCTGGGCCGTTGGACTTGCGCGGAAGGGACCGACTTGCGCTTTAACGGTCGTGAAACCTTGGTCCATGGTTTCTTGCGAGAAACCTCTACCGCAGACGAGGTATTAATGGGCTCTCTCGTCTTTGTGTGGTAGGGACGATCTTGGGTAGATACGCCCGAAACCACGGAGGGAACGTCTGTTCGCTGATTAAAGCCTCTCGAACCCATTGGTCGTACGACATTGCTTCTCCCCTGGACTTGGGAGCTTGCAAGAGGTCCCGGACTAGGAGGACGACAGGCACGAACAGACGAACCCTCAAGCGCAACACTATCCACAACACTATCACTCACTTTATCACTTCCCACTGCACTTTTACACTTCAGCTCCTTGACGTCCGCCATGAGCTGGTTACGGTCACTAGCCAGAGACTCAACTCTCTCACCCAGAGCTTGGATGGCACGCATCATATCAGCCATCGAAGGTTCCTGAGTGCCAGAAGGGGGATTAGGAGCAACCACTACAGGGGAAGGAATAGGTTGTGGGGCAAGAGGAGAGGAAAATTCAACAGAACGAGAGGAACTTCTCCTGACTCTGTCTCTCTCTAGCCTACGTGTATATTTCTGGAATTCGATAAAATCGAATTCCGAAAGCCCAACGCATTCCTCACATCGATCTTCCAATTGACAGGTTTTATCCCTACAATTGGAACAAACTGTGTGAGGATCGATAGAGGCCTTCGGAAGACGCCTTGAACAGTCCCTAGCATTACACTTCCTGAATTTTGGGACTTGAGAAGGGTCAGCCATTTTGAATTGGTCAAAGGGGAATTCAAAAACTATCCAAAGTCATCAACAAATAATCCGTAATCAAAAAAAGAATGCAAGGATTTATTGAAGAGAAAGCCTGCACAGCGAAAGCTCAAAACTAGAATAGTGTACTTCACCAAATAGTTGTGAAAACAAATCCAGTTAGCAACAGCGAATTCGTAGGTCTTGCCGGTAGCACGACAGAGAGAAAATTGAGTTCTTTGTTTACAATGAGTACTGGGTATCTGGACGACAGATGGCGCTGTTGAAGTACACCCCCTACTTGCATAGCGATCGCTGGCGGATTTTCTCCGTAGAGTTTTCTGTCGAGCAGCAGAGCTGCAGCTATTATAATCACCGGCTAAGTTAAATATTGAAAAATTTAATATTCAATAAGTAGATGTCATAATAAGAGCTATGCATCTACTCAATATCTAAACAAGTAGATATTCTGATAATAAGTGATTTGAATCTGCTTGGTTCGGTCCAGTGCAAATTACCAGCAGCTAATACCAATCTCCTCAGCATATAACCAGCTTATATCATCTACTAAGCATATTACCCAGCTTATATCCTCTGCTCCGCATATTACCCAGCTTATATCATCTGCTCCGCATATTACCCAGCTTATATCACTGGCTACGCATTTTGCCGAGCTTATATCATCTGCTCTGCATATTACCCAGCTTATATCACCTGCTCCGCATATTACCCAGCTTCTATCATCTGCTCAGCATATTACCCAGCTTATATCACCTCCTCCGCATATTACCCAGCTTCTATCATCTGCTCAGCATATTACCCAGCTTATATCACCTGCTCCGCATATTACCCAGCTTATATCATCTGCAACTTTTAAAGGAAGTCACAGCAATTGCTGGAAATCAACCAGCCCCAGGCCTTAACCTAGCCGCTGTAACTCAGTCACGGCCATTGACAGCACACAGACCGCAGTTGCAGCAGCACAACCAGGCTCATCCCAGCTACCCAAATTCAAGCTCTCTGCCACCGGAGAAACTTCATCATATGCGGCAGTAGCCGCCATGGTAGCTGCCAAACCTGGCCTCAAGTTCACACCCAGGCCCAACTTAAAAGGTGATATCATTATCACCCAAAAGGACCAAGAAAGCACGAATCACCTCCACAAGGAAACCACCCTTACCTATCTGAATCCTACCAAGAGACAGAAGAAAGCGGTGGATTACAACTACAAAACTAAACTGCCTCTCTCCTTCATTGAAGAATGCCACAATGTTGCCCAAGTCAAGAGGAAATTTGGCAGTGGCAAGACACCCACCAAAGAAGTCGTTGTCACCTTCATTGGACCTATGCCACCTGCCCTGGAGCTCGGACTGTGGCGAACTTTTCCCATTAGGGACTTAGAAAAGGAACCACTTCAATGCTTCAACTGCCAACGGTTTGGGCACCATAAGTCTGACTGCAAAAGCTGGGCCGTCTGCGGAGCCCGTAGCGGCAAACATCCAACGCAGAACTGCATAGATGAACATAATGACGGGAGAGAAACGTGGGCCAAGTGCCCCAACTGTTCCCAACCACATCATGCATGGAACAAAAGATGTCCAGAACCCCTGAAAAGGCTGAAGAAAAGAATGAATCCTCAGCAAGTCTCTCACCCTACTGCAGAGACCACAAAAACGACAAAATCAAAGCCGAAGAGGAAACCTCGAAAAAGACCTCCTCGGAAGCTGGCTCCAGCTCCAACGCCAACAGCTACTCCTGTGTCCATCCCTGATCCTAACCCCAATCCTATTCAGAATCCTCCTTCCCCTCCTTCAATCCCCTCCATCATTGCCCAAGCTACATCCTTGCCATTGGAAGAGCTGATCCCCTTGCTAACACAGCTCATAATCAAAGTCTTCTCCCTTGTCAAGACTTCTGACAGTAATATTCAATCCCTCCTCTCCATCTTTGTTGCACTCCCACTTGAGCAGAGATAAGCATCTTTGCTTTAAACTGCTCCTTTACTCTACTACTTGAGATCCTTCTCTCTCCCAGTCTCTCCTACTTACTGGGACTCACTTCTATCAACACTTTTACCTACCACTAAAACTTTTCACTTCGGTTCCAATTGGACTGGGTTTTCTTGGTCCACAGACGGTCATACTCATGGTGCTGAGTGATCGCACTTGCAACCATGCTCAAGGTGCTGAGTGGTTGCAAGACCAAGCGGATGAAGGCTTCTGCGGCTATGCTCTTAGGGCTGAGCGGTCGCACCTGAAGCTATGCTCAAGGAGCTGAGCGGCTGCAGGACTAGTTATGTGAGAGCAGTGTGGCCCTGCTTTATATTATACTGTAGTCAACAATATTGCTTGTGTTGAATAATAAGCTCTGAAAAGAGCTCCAGTAAAATAGAGCAGGTTTCCGGTGAGCCGGGTACGTGCTCGACGGGGTGCCAACGCAAGAGCCCGTGTTCAGCCTATGTAGACTGGACAATCTGTAAGCAAGCAACCAAGCTGGGCCCATAACCTGGTAAAGTTTGATTTTATATTATGTGTGATATTTCTCTTCATTTAATACACATTCTTTCTAATACTTTCTATGTACATTCGTGAGTCGGATTACCAAAAACACCTTTACACATGTTGCGTTTTAAAGTCCAACTGAGGTTAAAGGTACGGTTGACAGAACAACACAGTACAGTTTCGTCTCGCCGTATGGGGCGGGTTTGTTTACATTATGGTAAGGGAATGGCTGATGTTGGCATTCGTTGCTTCCAGGCGGTAAAATTGAAATCAAATAAATACAAGAAACAAAACTGAGAATCACATAATCAGATTATTTTAACATGTATAGTAATGGACAGGACCCCCAGCATGTAAAGAATACCACTAACATAAACTTTCACACCTAACCTACAAACCTTGTCCTTACCTGTGACCCAGCGTATCTTTAACTACATGGTTGAAAATAAGGACGTTAAGGGGCATGGCCGGCATCATAAACACACCCCTAAAACTGCCCCATGCAAAAAATAAATGTGAGGACTAAATTTAAGAGAAATAAAATCAACCATTCTTCTATGCCTGAGCCGGCCTCCAAATGCTCCAAAATCATAAATGTCTAATTCTCCTCAGTTTACCAACTGTATAACCAATACACACACACACAGATTGCCCGGACCATATTTCCAGACGGGGGCTCTTTAACGGTCAGTCATAGCCCCCATGAGTAGAAGACCTGACCGGTGTGGTCAGGGTCATGCAAAATCTCAGCTCACAAGAATCTGCTTTTAATGTATTGCTCTGCCCAGAGCAATCTTACTTTTCAGAGTTTTCTAGACACACGTGCAAGAAAATCAGCATGGCCAAGAGCCAGACCCAACCAAGACAAGCCTAAGTATAACCAATAGGGTGATACTTCAAGCGTTGAATCATCCTACTTTGAAAATATAAATGAGGTCAAGTATGAAAACTTTATTACCCAGAATGTCCTCAAACATATTAAACTATTTTAGTTTTTACAAGATAATTAAGAGTTTTTATTGGGGGATAGCGCGAACGCAGTCCCCCGCTACCAAAAATTTTGCACCCGAGTTGACCACATTTGGGTCAATCGCAAGGGTCAGCACCACCGGAGTGCAATGGTGAGCCTCGCCTTGGGGGAACCACCTTCGTGATCATGGTGTCCCCTGTGCCAGGTAAGTATGCTCTGGCCACACACCACAGCACCCAAGCTGAGGGGAACTGAGTATACCTCTCCTCATTTTAGTTTTTATGTAATAAATTCTTCAAATTTATATATATATAATACAAATAAATCTTAATGAATTATGGTATAGATATTTTCCACAAGTGATCTTTAAATATTTCTTATTCTTCGTCTGTTGACAGCTTATGTTCTAAAACCCCCCAAGGAGATTTCCCTTATTCAATATTTTGTAAAATGTTTTAGTTAAACCCTAACGAAGGAAAATGTCTTCTTTTATGAAAAATACATATAGATATACATGCAAGTGACTGCTATCATACGTACACCCCTTGATATATATTGATAGCCAAAAAAACACAAATGGAAAGCTGCACAATTTATAATCCATGGAAAAAAAAATGAAGACTCCAATATTAATCATTCAAAGAAAAATTTAATATTCAATAAGTAGATGTCATAATAAGAGCTTTGCATCTACTCAATATCTAAACAAGTAGATATCCTGATAATAAGTGATTTGCATCTGCTTGGTTCGGTCCAGTGCAAATTACCAGCAGCTAATACCAATCTCCTCAGCATATAACCAGCTTATATCATCTACTAAGCATATTACCCAGCTTATATCCTCTGCTCCGCATATTACCCAGCTTATATCACCTGCTCCGCATATTACCCAGCTTATATCATCTGATCCGCATATTACCCAGCTTATATCATCTGCTCCGCTTGTTACCCAGCTTATATCATCTGCTCCGCATATTACCAAACTTATATCATCTGCTCCGCATATTACCCAGCTTATATCATCTACTCCGCATATTACCCAAGTAAAAAGAAAGCTGTGGAGAGCTAAGAGAAACCACAAACTAAAGGTTATCTGGTCATGTCGCTCAAGTTCAGTCGAAAAGCATATGTTTATTCTAATTCTCTTTAATCTTCTATCTAAATAAGTGACAAGCTTTACTGGTTATCAGTTAGAAATACTACACATAATCCTTGACACAGGTAACTTGTAGATCACTGGAATCTAGTTTTGATAGGCTGAATTAAAGTCAAGCTGTTCAACAGACCATGAATTTTCAGCAGCTAATGCAAGTAACAGTCAAATGCTTGATTTCCTCACCACAGGATCGTAAGTCTCGAGGTAGTCCACACCAGGTATTAGGCAATACCCCCTGGCCACAAGTCTTGCTTTGTGTACCCCTACCTCACCTACTTCATTGTATTTACTTCTAAATACCCACTTGCAATCAATTATTTTGTGTCCTGTTGGTCTTGGCACTATTTTCCAGGAGTCCATGCTTTATAACATTTCATTTCTTGCAGCATTGCAGCTTCTCATTTGTCTTTGACAGGACAATTGAATGCTTCTTCGACAGTCCATGGGTCTTTTGGAAAATGCTGGAACATTGGCACTTCCTTGCTTTCCTCGTCCTTTGGGATCTTTCACAAAATTAGGTTCCTCTCCATGGTTCTCATGATGATTTTCTTGATGATTGTGATTTTCTTGTTTATCATGAGTTCCTTCTTGATTTTCTTTACTGTTTTCCCAGTTTTCTGGCTTGTCTTCTTGATTATCTTGATTGTCATCTCTGTTTTTAATGCTGGTGTTATCATCAGAGAAATGGTTCTCCCAATCAGTGTTGATATCAGTGTCAGTGTCAGATAAGAAGAGAGTTACTGCTTGCTTCTTGGGTGCGGTTTCTACAGCTGGTTCCCTTAACTTCAAAAGGTTAAATCTCTTCTTTAAAGTCAACGTTAATGGAATTGATCATTACTTGTTTGTTGATGTTCCGCAACTTGAATCTTTTTCGGTTCGGGCAAACCCCCAGGTAGACACATCTTTCTGCTCGAACTTCTAACTTTGGATTTTCCACAAGCTTAGCTCAAGCTTCACAGCCAAACACTTTCATCAATTTCAGGTCGTCACATTCGAGGTTTCTCCCATTCCACAACATGGATGAAATTCGTTTATGGCCATTGACATTGTTTTATTCTCGATGTAATTTGCATGAAGAGTGGCTTCAGTCCAGAATTTGTGAAGTACTCCAGACTCTATTACCATGAATCTTGAGGAGATAGCGGGATTGTCAGCCGTCTCTCCATTCCCTTCTCTATAAGAAAAACCGAGAATTCCTTGCTGGCACACTCTCCTCCATTATCAGTGTGGAGGCATTGCAAAAGTCTTTTGTGTTTCCTCTCTGCCTTGGCCATGTATTCCTTGAATTTCTCCATTGTTTCACTTTTCTTTTCTAGTATAGCAATTCCACTGTACCTTGAAGGGCTGTCTAAAAAGGTAGCAAAGTAGTGGCTTCCACTTGCATTCGATGATGCTCAGGAATCTGACAAACATCACTTTGTACTATTTCCAGTACTTCACTACTTCTTGGTTCACTTGCAGGCATTGGCTTATTTTAGGACTTACCTTTCATGCAGATTGTGTAGTACAGTATTCAAGTTTAGCTTTTGCTTCACAAACTTTGGGTAAGGGTAGTACATGTCCAAATCTTCTCTGCCACAAATTTATCGTTGCTCTATTTCCTGTGATTTCTATATCTTCATTCTTATTGAAATTTCTTTCCTTTCCTAGAAAAATTTTCTTGCCTTTGCCCTGATACATCTTCACTGCCTAATTCCAGTATCCTTTCAGAAATACTTCTTTTACATCTCTCACTTGTTTGACACCTTTGTAGGTAACTAACTAGAATCCCTTTTCATTCAATTTTCTTTCAGACATCAGGTTTTAATCTAGATTTGGGGCACAGTATACTTCTTGTAATTTCAACTCATATTCACCATACTTTCATTTTCATAATCACTTTTCCTCTGGCCAGAATGGAGACTTCTTGCCATCGCCCCATTTTACGTTACCTGTGATGCTACTATCAAAATCAACAACTATGTCTTTATGAAGTGTTATGTGATCACTAGCACCAGAATCCAAGTTCCATATTAATTTGCAATCTTCTTTCACTGGTGACTTGTTCACAATAACATTCACTTTTTATGTCATTTCACTTTCATTTTCAATTACTGAAACAATTGCCTTTGTATCTGTTCTGGTTTTGGCAACTTTTCCTGATAGCTCCTCTTCTTTATATTCACTTTCATGGTCTTTATCACTGTCATATTGTGCTTTCTTCCCAGATATTTTTTCCTGCTTCTTTTATTTTCTCTGTCCTCGGTATTGTTTCTTCTTTCTTCTGTATCTTCTTTCTTCCTTATCTCTTCTTTCTTCAAATTTTGAACAGTATCTTGCTATATGTCCAGGTTGGCTACAAGCATATCAGACAAATCTTTTGTCCTCTCTCTTAAAGCCTCTTGCGCCTTCTTCTCGTTAATAACTTGTACTTGAATTTCCATCTTCTTTTCTTGAATCTCTTCTAAAGTTCATTTTATAAACTTAAAGATTTTCTTCTTTTCTGGCTTCAAGTTTATCTTTCATCTCCTCGAAAAGCAGCACTGACTTTACAGTCTTGATATCTAAATCTTTAATTTTTGAGAACTGTGACTTTAACAAAATTTGATATTTGGGAATATGCTTAAGACCTCTAGAGTCTCACCACAAACGCAGCTACCATTGAGTTTCAAAATTGAGCTACTTCTTCCCCTAAAGCTGCATTTATATCCCTGCCCAATCTGTATACATATACTATATATCCCTTCATTGACATTTCTTCAGTTTTTCTGCAGTTATACAGTTCTTCAAGCACATCAACAATTTGAAATGTATCCATTTTTGTGTGGATATCACTTAAAATATCCCATGGTTCTTTTGCTTTGGTATATTCAATGATGTCGTCCTGATCTAAATTATCCTCTCGTTGTGTGATATAACTCGGTACATCCCATCGTTGTTTCTTTGAAGTTGCATTTGCGTCCAGTCGTCTTGATCGTCGGCACATCTTGGATCTATACATTCCCACCACCTCTTCTGAGTGTGAGTAGCTTTAGTTCTCTTCGCCGAATAGAAATAATTCAATTCATTCAGAATTTCATGCCTTTTTTTTCCTCTGTCTTCGCCCGCCATTTTGTGTACCTCTCTGTGTCACGGCACCCTTGTAGTTCAATCCTTCCACAATGTAGGACACAATGTTGTTCTACTTCCCAATTTTCCCCTTTTTTACGAGATTTATTTCACTGTTGGCACTCGGAGTATCCTGAGCCCATAACCTGGTAAAGTTTGATTTTTTATCTGTGTGATATTTCTCTTCATTTATTATACATTCTTTCTAATACTTTTGGATTACCAAAAACAACTTTACACATGTTGCGTTTTAATGTCCAACTGAGGTTACAAGGTACGGGTGACAGAACTACACACTACAGTTTCGTCTCGCCGTATGGCGCGGTTTGTTTACATTATGGTAAGGGAACGACCCACGTTGGCATTCGTTGCTTCCAGGCGGTAAAAAGGGAAATCAAATAATTACACTGAGAACCCCATAATCAGATTATTTTAACATGTATAATAATGGACAGGACCCCCAGCATGTACAGAGTACCACTAACATAAAATTTCACACCTAACCTACAAACCTTGTCCTTACCTGCGACCCAGCGTATTCTTAACAATACGGTTGAAAATAATGAAGTTACGGGGCATGGCTGGCATCATACACACACCTCTACAACTGCCCAAAGCAAACGATGATTGTGAGGACTAAACTTGGAGAAATTAAGTCAACCATTCTTCTATGCCTGAGCCGCCCTACAAAAGCTCCTAAATCATGAATGTCTATTTCTCCTCAGTTTATCCATTGTATAACCAATACACACACAGATTGTCCGGACCATATTTCCAGACAGAGGCTCTTTAACGGTCAGTCATAGCCCCCAAGAGTAGAAGACCTGACCGGTGTTGTCAAAGTCTTGCAAAATCTCAACTCACAAGAATCTTCTTTTAGAGTATTGCTCCGCCCAGATCAATCACACTTTTCAGAGTCTGCTAGACACATATGCAAGAGAATCAGCTTGGCCAAGAGCCACACCCAACCAAGACAAGCCTCAGTATAACCAATATGGCGATACCTCACGCATTGAATCATCCTCCTCTGAAAATATTTATAAGGTCATGTATGAAAACTTTATTACCCAGAATATCGTCAGACATATTAAACTTTTAGTTTATACAAGATAGAGTTTTTATTGGGGATAGCGCGAACGCAGTCCCATGCTACCCAAAATTTCATACCAGAGTTGACCACATTTGGGTCAATCGCAAGGGTCAGCACCACCAGAGTTTAATGGTGAGCCTCGCCTTGGGGAACCACCCAATGCCCTCTCAAGTACAGGCCTGGTCAGTGGGGGAAGAAGTCGGCATGAGTAGGTCGATTGATATGGAGACGGGACACCTGGCCATCCTCAACCCTTCTTTCTATCATACACCACTCACTATACAGTATATACACGTTGTTTCTCATTACAGTTTACAGCTGATAATCCTCATAGAAAAATTAAAGAGATCATTCACACTTTGAATAATCTGGCTAAGAAAAATTAGACAGAAAAAAGTAATAAAATTAAAATAAAACTTTCCCGAGGCAGTAGCCTTATTCCAAGACCCACTGATTCCAAACTACGCTTGTATACTGAAAAAAAAATGATTCTAACAAATTAATTGAAAAAATAAAACAAGATAAATAAACATTTCAGGCAATTTGAAATTATTCAATATTATCTTTTGCACAATCACATGATCTTGCCGTAGCCTATATTTTCTTTACTTGAAGTATTTGACGGATTTATTTTTAATCTTTTAGATATTAATCTCTGGCACCGTCGATCAATTAGTTCATTATGCATGTTGCATAAGATTTTTCATAACTCTGACCATCCTTTACATTCAGATCTCCCTGGACAATTCTATCCTGTTCGTAATACTAGGCAGGCAGTTAATTCTAATAGCCAGGCCTTCTCCATCATAAGACTCAATACTACGCAGTACTCTAGAAGTTTTATTCCAGCTGTTACCAAGTTATGGAATGATCTTCCTAATCGGGTTGTTGAATCAGTAGAACTTCAAAAGTTCAAAGTTGGAGCAAATGCTTTTTTGTTGACCAGACGGACATGAGTCTTTTTATAGTTTATATATGACATTTTTGTTGTTGACGTTGTTAATAGTTTATATATGATATATCTCTTTTGACATTACTTTTTTTAGAATGATTTATTGTTAATTTGTTCTCTTCAGTTATTTATTTCCTTTCCTCACTGGGCTATTTTTCCCTATTGGAGCCCCTGGGCTTATAGCATCTTGCTTTTCCAATTAGGGTTGTAGCTTGGATAGTAATAATAATAATAATAATAATATTAATGTTTGCAATACTCTTAGCTGTGAGGTTCTTCCCAATTGTCTTATCGAAGAAGGATGTGTCAGATTCAATATCACTAGATTTGAATTGTACCTGTGTTACCTGAAAAGTGTTTAAATGCAGTATTGAAGTGCATAACACATTTTCATGAAAATGAGAGAGAGAGAGAGAGAGAGAGAGAGAGAGAGAGAGAGAGAGAGAGAGAGAGAGAGATATCAAAGAGAATGAAGGAGTAAGTAGCAAGGGAAGAAAGTGTGAATACCCAAGTAATTTTGTAAACAGCTAGGTAATCTTTGAATTAATCCTTATACAAGAGGCTGATATTCTGCGACCAATACCACATGAACAATGTAATGCAATTATAATTAGTACAACAATAGATATAGTACTTCTCGTACTATTTTAGTTAGGACATAGGCTATTTGGTTCTCCTGATAACGTGCAATCACTTGGTTTTTTCCTTCTCAGTATTTGGAAAGGTAAACACATACTTTTGGTCCATTTCGGTAACTCTCTTTGCAGTTTGGTACACACCTTATAATAGGTTCCAGCCTGGATTCCAGAACAGTAAAATTTTCTGGAATAACAGCAGAAAAAATGTAAAGACATAGAGCGCAACCCCTTTACTTGAAGCCTATAGTAGCAGTATGATAGCACTACTCGGGACGCGTAGGACCATTCTTAAACCCCCCCCCCCCAACTGACCTGGCCTCGAACCCCCTTCGTGACCATGGTGTCCCCTGTACCAGTTAGGTATGCTCCTGGACCTTGCTTGCTTGCTTATAGATTGTTCAGTCTACATAGACTGAACACGGGCTCTTGCGTCGACAGCCCGTCGGTCTCGTGTCATATGTTTGCCTCAAATAAATAAGACATTCCAAATTGTTTTCCTACCTAAAGGAACTTCCACTCTTGCCACACATCACAGCATCCAAGCTGAGGTGAACTGAGTAAACTTCTCCCTCATATTAGTTTGTATGCAATAAATTCTTCAAGTTGATGTATATGATACATTTAAGTTAATGGATTACAGTATAATCTTATAAATAAATATATCTTACTGAATTATTGTAAAGAGTTATTTTCCTAAGTGATTTTTAAATATTTTTTATTCTTTGTCTGTTGACAGCCTAAGTTCTAAAACACCCAAAGGGGATTTCTCCCATTCAATATTTTGAAAATCTTTTAGTTATAATAAATCCTAACGAAGGAAAATGTCTTCTTTTACAAAAAAATACATATAGATTTACATACAGGTGGCTGCTATCATACATACACCCCTTGATATATATTGATAGCCAAAGTAACACAAATGGAAAGCTACACAATTTATAGAATCCATTATTGACAAGAAAAAAAAAAATGAAGACTCCAATATTAATCATTAAGAGAAAAATTTAATATTCAATAAGTAGATGTCATAATAAGAGCTTTGCATCTTCTCAATATCTAAACAAGTAGATATTCTGATAATAAGTGATTTGCATCTGCTTGGTTCGGTCCAGTGCAGATTACTAGGAGCTTATACCAATCTCCTCAGCATATTACCAGCTTATATCATCTACTAAGCATATTACCCAGTTTATATCATCTGCTCCGCATATTACCCAACTTATATCACTGGCTACGCATATTACCCAGTTTCTATTATCTGCTCCGCATATTACCCAGCTTATATCACCTGCTCCGCATATTACCCGGCTTATATCACCTGTTCTGCATATTACCCAGCTTCTATCATCTGCTCAGCATATTACCCAGCTTATATCACCTGCTCCGCATATTACCCAGCTTATATCATCTGCAACTCTTAAAGGAGGCCACAGCAATTGCTGGAAATCAACCAGCCCCAGGCCTCAACCTAGCCTCTGTTACTCAGCCGCTAGCTGAGGCCACGGCCATTGATAACACACACACCGCTGTTACTCAGCCGCTAGCTGAGGCCACGGCCATTGACAACACACAGACCGCTGTTACTCAGCCGCTAGCTGAGGCCACGGCCATTGACAACACACAGACCGCTGTTACTCAGCCGCTAGCTGAGGCCACGGCCATTGATAACACACAGACCGCTGTTACTCAGCCGCTAGCTGAGGCCACGGTCATTGACAACACACAGACTGCAGTTGCAGCAGCACAACCAGGCTCATCCCAGCTACCCAAATTCAAGCTCTCTGTCACCTGAGAAACTCTATCATTTGTGGCAGTAGCCGCCATGGCAGCTGCCAAACCTGGCCTCAAGTTCACACCCAGGCCGAACTTAAAAGGTGATATCATTATCACCCCAAAAGGACCAAGAAAGCACGAATCACCTCCACAAGGAAACCACCCTTACCTATCTGAATCCTGCCAAGAGACAGAAGAAAGCGGAGGTTTACAACTACCCAACTAAACTGCCTGTCTCCTTCATTGAAGAATGCCACAATGTTGCCCAAGTCAAGAAGAAATTGGGCAGTGGCAAGACACCCACCAAAGAAGTCATTGTCACCTTCATTGGACCTATACCACCTGCCCTGGAGCTCGGATTGTGGGAACTTTTCCCATTAGGGACTTAGAAAAGGAACCACTCCAATGCTTCCACTGCCAACGGTTTGGGCGCCATAAGTCTGATTGCAAAAGTTGGGCCGTCTGCGGAGTCTGTACCGGCAAACATCCAACGCAGAACTGCATTGATGAACATAATGACGGGAGAGAAACGTGGGCTAAGTGTCCCAACTGTTCCCAACCACATCATGCATGGAACAAAAGATGTCCAGAACCCCTGAAAAGGCTGAAGAAAAGACTGAATCCTCAGCAAGTCTCTAACCCTACTGCAGTGACCAAAAAAACAACACATCCAAAGCCTAAGAGGAAACCTCGAAAAAGACCTCCTCGGAGGCTGGCTCCAGCTCCAACGCCAGCTGCTATTCCTGTGTCCATCCCTGATCCTAACCCCAATCCTATTCAGAATCCTCCTTCAATCCCCTCCATCATTGCCCAAGCTACATCCTTGCCATTGGAAGAGCTGATCCCCTTGCTAACACAGCTCATAATCAAAGTCTTCTCCCTTGTCAATACTTCTGACAGTAATATTCAATCCCTCCTCTCCATCTTAGTTGCACTCCCACTTGAGCAGGGATAAGCATCTTTACTTTAAACTGCTCCTTTACTCTACTACTTGAGATCCTTCTCTCCTCTCCCAGTCTCTCCTACTTACTGGGACTCACTTCTATCAACACTTTTACCTACAACTAAAACTTTTCACTTTGGTTCCAATTGGACTGGGTTTTCTTGGTCTACAAACGGTCATGCTCTTGGTGCTGAGCGACCGCACTTGCAACCACGCTCAAGGTGCTGAGAGGTTGCAAGACCAGGCGGATGAAGGCTTCTGCGGCTATGCTCTTAGGGCTGAGCGGTTGCACCTGCAGCAATGCTCAATGAGCTGAGCGGCTGCAGGACTAGTTATGTGAGAGCAGTGTGGCCCTGCTTTATATTATACTGTAGTCAACAATATTGCCTATGTTGAATAATATGCTCTGAAAAGAGCTCCAGTAAAATAGAGCATGTTTCCGGTGAGCCGGGTAACTGCTCGACGGGCTGCCAAAGCAAGAGCCCGTGTTCAGTCTCTGTAGACTGGACAATCTTTAAGCAAGCAATCAAGCTGGACCCATAACCTGGTAAAGTTTGATTTTATATTGTGTGATATTTCTCTTCATTTAATACACATTCTTTCAAATACTTTCTATCTACCTTCGTGAGTCAGATTACCAAAAACACCTTTACACATGTTACGTTTTAATATCCAACTGAGGTTACAAGGTACGGGTGACAGAACAACACACTACAGTTTCGTCTCGCCGTATGGGGCGGGTTTGTTTACATTATGGTAAGGGAACGGCCGAAGTTGCCGTTCGTTGCTTCCTGGCGGTAAAATTGAAATCAAATAATTACAAGAAACAAAACTGAGAATAATATAATCAGATTATTTTAACATGTATAATAATGGACAGGACCCCCAGCATGTACAGAATACCAATAACATAAACTTTCACACCTAACCCACAAACCTGCGACCCAGCGTATCTTTAACAACACGGTTGAAAATAAGGAAGTTAAGGGGCATGGCCGGCATCATAAACACACCCCTACAACTGCCCCAAGCAAACAATTAATGTGAGGACTAAACTTAAGAGAAATTAAATCAACCATTCTTCTATGCCTGAGCCGGCCTCCAAATGCTCCAAAATCATAAATGTCTAATTCTCCTCAGTTTACCAACTGTATAACCAATACACACACACAGATTGCCCAGACCATATTTCCGGACGGGGACTCTTTAACGGTCAGTCATAGCCCCCTTGAGTAGAAGACCTGACCGGGGTGGTCAGGGTCTTGCAAAATCTCAGCTCACAAGAATCTGCTTTTAATGTATTGCTCTGCCCAGAGCAATCTTACTTTTCAGAGTTTTCTTGACACATGTGCAAGAGAATCAGCATGGCCAAGAGCCAGACCCAACCAAGACAAACCTAAGTATAACCAATAGGGTGATACTTCACGCGTTGAATCATCCCACTTTGAAAATATAAATGAGGTCAAGTATGAAAACTTTATTACCCAGAATGTCCTCAATCATATTAAAACTATTTTAGTTTTTACAAGATAATTAAGAGTTTTTATTGGGGGATAGCGCGAACGCAGTCCCCCGCTACCAAAAATTTCGCACCCGAGTTGACCACATTTGGGTCAATCGCAAGGGTCAGCACCACCGGAGTGCAATGGTGAGCCTCGCCTTGGGGGAACCACCTTCGTGATCATGGTGTCCCCTGTGCCAGGTAAGTATGCTCTTACCACACACCACAGCACCCAAGCTGAGGGGAACTGAGTATACCTCTCCTCATATTAGTTTTTATGTAATAAATTCTTTAAATTTATGTATATAATACAATTAAATATTACTGAATTATTGTATAGAGATATTTTCCTCAAGTGATCTTTAAATATTTCTTATTCTCTGTCTGTTGACAGCTTATGTTCTAGAACCCCCAAGGGGATTTTTTCTTATTCAATATTTTGTAAAATGTTTTAGTTACAATAAACCCTAACGAAGGAAAATGTCTTCTTTTACAAAAATTACATATAGATATACATACAAGTGACTGCTATCATACGTACACCCCTTGATATATATTGATAGCCAAAGTAACACAAATGGAAAGCTGCAAAATTTATAGAATCCATGAAAAAATAAAATGAAGACTCCAATAGTAATTATTAAGAGAAAAATTTAATATTCAATAAGTAGATGTCATGATAAGAGCTTTGCATCTACTCAATATCTAAACAAGTAGATATCCTGATAATAAGTAATTTGCATCTGCTTGGTTTGGTCCGGTGCAGATTCCAGGAGCTTATATCAATCTCCTCAGCATATTACCAGCTTATATCATCTACTAAGCATATTACCCAGCTCATATCATCTACCAAGCATATTACCCAGCTTATATCATCTGCTCCGCATATTACCCAGCTTATATCATCTGCTCTGCATGTTACCCAGCTTATATCATCTGCTCTGCATATTACCCAGCTTATATCATCTACTAAGCATATTACCCATTTCATATCATCTACCAAGCATATTACCCAGCTTATATCATCTGCTCCGCATATTACCCAACTTATATCATCTGCTCCGCATATTACCCAGCTTATATCATCTGCTCCGCATATTACCCAGCTTATATCACCTGCTCCGCATATTAACCAGCTTATATCACCTGCTCCGCATATTACCCAGCATATATCATCTGCTCCGCATATTACCCAGCTTATATCATCTGCTCAGGATATTACACAAGTAAAAAGAAAGCTGTGGAGAGCTAAGAGAAACCACAAACTAAAGGTTATCTGGTCATGTCGCCCAAGTTGAGTCCAAAGACGTATGGTTATTCTAATTCTCTTTAATCTTCTATCGAAATACTAGTGACAAGCTTTACTGATTATCAGTTAGAAATACTAGACTTAATCCTTGACACAGGTAACTTGTAGATCATTGGAATCTAGTTTTGATAGGCTGAATTAAAGTCAAGCTGTTCAACAGACCATGAATTTTCCACAGCTAATGCAAGTAACAGTCAAATGCTTGATTTCCTCACTACAGGATCGTAAGTCTCGAGGTAGTCCACACCAGGTGTTAGGCAGAACCCCTGGCCACAAGTCTTGCTTTGTGTACCCCTACCTCACCTACTTCAATGTTTTTTCTTCTGAATACCAACTTGCAATCAATCACTTTGTGTCCTGTTGGTCTTGGCACTATTTTCCAGGAGTCCATGCTTTATAAAATTTCATTTCTTGCAGCATTGCAGCTCCTCATTTGTCTTTGCCAGGACAATTGAATGCTTCTTCGACAGTCAATGGGTCTTTTGGAAAATGCTGGAACATTGGCACTTCCTTGGTTTCCTCATCCTTTGGGATCTTTGACAAAATTACGTTCCTCGTCATGGTTCTCATGATGATTTTCTTGATGATCGAGATTTTCTTTTTTTTCATGCGTTTCTTCTTGATTTTCTTTACTGTTTTCCCAGTTTTATGGCTTGTCTTCTTGATTATCTTGATTGTCATCTTTGTTTTTAATGCTGGTGTTATCATCAGAGAAATGGTTCTCCCAGGACCCACATAAACAAGGTCGGCCAGACAGAGGATTATGAATGACTCACCGACCAGGCTTATCACGTGGGCCAAGGCTCTCTCAGTCTGACTTCATATCTCTCATAAATGATTGGTTTGATGTCATGAATTCAAACCAAATGATTGGAGATTTGCAAATGCGCAGTGGATTTGGAATGCGCATGAACCAACAAATAAATGTAATTAATGATAAAATGATAGACTGTTTGAGTAAAATGAAAGTCAAATTTCTAAAAACCAAGTGTATCTATAGATTTCAGAAAGGGGTGATACTTTCGTCAATGTCACTGATTGAACTTTTCAATATGGTGAAAAACAATTTCGGCGTTAACTATATCTTAACTTAAAGGCTGAATCAGGACTGCCTAGAACATTTCTTTGGTGGCATAAGCAGGATGAACGGTCCATATGATCATCCAAATCCTGTAGATTTCAAGTATACGATGAGAACACTATTGCTTGGCAAAAATGTTGAAATCTTGCGTGGAAAAACTAACTCTAATGGAAAGTTTAACAATCAGGACATGTTGACTAATATGTCAGCAAATGAAATAAAAAATCAAGCCAAAGAAAGGGAGATGGCGCTAGAATTGTGCCTGACAAGCCTTTTGTTTAAAGATTTGGTGCCTGATTGTGAAAATTATTTTGATTTTTCAACGCAAGATGACATGCCAATTGATGATGCAAACTTGAAAAACCGGTCAACATTGTTATAGAAGAAGCTCTGAAGTATATTGGTGGTTACATAGTTAAATAAAATTTCATCAAATACCCACATTTGGGCAATCAAGAAACTAGTTAAACTTCAGGTAAATCATGGATTGAATTCAAAAGTCGGGGTTAAAGAGTCTTCGTGTAGGAAAAATCTGTTTTAAAACACTCGAGGAAGAACTTAAAAAGGCTTCAAGAGAACTTGAAAAGGAGATTCTTGAAGAAGTGTTGAATTTTTTTGCCAAAATGTCTGCATTTTTCAGAATATGCTACCTCAACAACGCCATCAGATTGATCAAAAAGTTGAAAAACAAATCTGACGGAAAACAATATAGGAAAGAAATTAAACTTATGTAATATTATATTTCCCAGTTCTCTCTCTCTCTCTCTCTCTCTCTCTCTCTCTCTCTCTCTCTCTCTCTCTCTCTCTCTCTCTCTCTCTATATATATATATATATATATATATATATATATACATAAAATGGGTGTGTTTGTGTATGAATGTCCATATGAACTATGATTTGTTACTATATTGATATTGTATTTTGATGTGCCATCACTATCAGTAAAAACAAACTATACCAAATTCTTATCTTGTATTTTTATCCATCATTGTTCTCTTGGTCTTAAACAGAAAACTGGCTCCCATAAATCTTAAATTAGTCGGAAAATTTCATGATATATCAAATGAAGACTAATATACTTTTCGTTTTTCATTATCCTATGATAGGATATGGTTTCAATACATTGATAATACATACTTTACATTCTTTACTATCATATGTTAGGATATTGTTTGAATACTTCGATAGAAAAAAACATATATCCTAGTACGTGTTAACTATCAAAATTTATACAAATTGATAATATGGTCCTATCAGAACGCACGAGACTAGGCCGGGCCATGGCTCAGTTGACAGGATAGAAAGAAAGAAAGAAAAAATACTGACCATCGTTTGGCCGACCTTATTTAAGTGGGTCCTAATCAGTGTTGCAATCAGTGTCAGAGTCAGATAAGAAGAGAGTTAATGCTTGCTTCTTGGGTGCGGTTTCTACTGCTGGTTCCCTCATCTTGAAAGGTTAAATCTCTTCTTTAAAGTCAACGTTAATGGAATTTTTTGGGCTCAAGCCATGGCGTCCTGATGGAAGGTTCCTTTTTGGTAGCTTCCTTGGGTATAAGACTACTAAGATATTCCCAGAGAATTTAACCACAGGTTATCACAGAATTCTAACTTCTGGAGCGAGTATCTCAAAGGTTTCCCTTTAAGACATCGTAATACAACAGGGGACGCGCATGTCTGAACGCGCCACATAGCCATCTTCACCCCGAACAGAGTTAATGCTTCGGTGTGTAAGGACTGAGAATAGCTGGGAGCCGTTCCACAGCTAATCTCACTCGTGGCTACTACTGATACTCGAGACGTAAACAAACGGACGCCATTGCTCTAATGACGTCACGCCCGTCTTCATCCTTTGTTTAGTAGCTGCCCTACTTAGACGGATTTTCCCTGTGTTAACTTTATCGTTTTGCATCTTCGCTATGTCGTTACCTTCAGCCTCGCCTTCTTCTGGAAAGTTGAGTACAAGGTTCCAGTATTGTTTAATTAAGCTCTGGCCGTAAAGTAAATATTACTTTTCGAGATAATTGCTGTTTTGTGGCAGAGCTGTGCCTCTACCGGACCCGCCATTTTATGGCGTCGTTGTTGTTATGCATGCCTTATTTAGTTAGCCACAACAACGTTTCCGGCATTATATACTAATCGAATACATTAGTTTATTTAGTCTTCATAGCTAGGAACTTTTATATCGTGTTTAGACGCTTTTTATCGGTCATCGATTGACCTCATACCAGTCGGCTTCTATAGCCCCCAGGCCAGGAGCCTACATACAAGTGTTCATGCATGATTTATTAGTGATCCTAGACTAAGTTATGAAGATAGTGGCATTATTTTACAATACTTTTGACAGTGATGCAAATGTTTTCGCCTTCAGGGACCATATAGGGGATAGGCTAGTCAGTGACTCTTTCTAGCCTAACCTAATGTTAGGACCCCTATATGCTTCCTTCATCCCCTGCCTTGGCATTCCCTCTATTTAGCCTTGATTCCTTTTCTGAGTAAAGGGATTAATTGTCTAATAGAGTATATATCGCCTCTCTGTCCTCCCTAAAGGAATGAACCCCCTTTAGGGCTGAGTCCGAGAGTGAGGTTAGGCTAGCCTACCTCTATGGCTAGGATAGTCTATGACTTTCCTGCGATAGCGATATGTCTTCTTCCTTTCCTAGTTCAGGACTCTTAGCCCTGTTCTAGGTTAGGTTAGGAAGGTTTCTCTGTTCCATGCTGAAACTGTACTCTTGCACCGTTTTAGCTGATCTGCCTGATCTTAGGTTAGGGAGTGTCCTCCCTTTCCTTAGTGGCCGCTCTGGTACAGAAACCCTTCCTGGGAAGACTTCTCTCTTCTCCCTCCCCACCTATCTCTTGTATAGCCTAGCCTATGCTTAGGTTAGTTTATACCCATCTGTCCCCTGTCCTACAACTCCTCCTTAGGGTGGAATAGTAGGGCTACCCGAGCTTCCTTGTGCAGTCCGCTCTGGTACATATACCTTCATAGTGTCCTATAAGGTTAGTTACCAGTATAGTTCTGCATATGGGAGTCTCCCCCCCCCCCTTTGGGTGTTCCCTAGCCCTCCCTTGGGCTACCTTGCTCCCGGTCCCTAGTGACCCCTGCTCATGGATGTTAGAGCCTGCCTCTATCATGGGTACACCCCCTCAGGGAGGGGGAGGGATGTCTGGAATCCTGATGGTACTTCCTACATCCCTTCCCCCCTCCCCCCTGTCTCTCCTCCTATCCGGGTGCCGGTCTCTTGCCGCCTCTACTGTCGGCAATACCTGCCTCCTACTTGGTGACTCTCCCTAACCTTGCCGCCAGCCCCCCGTGTACCGAGGGACTGCCGGCTGCCGCCGGCTACTACCGGCGGCTCTCCTACTCCTATCTAGTCGTCCGCTTGCCGGTCGACCGCCGGAGTGCCGGCATATACTGCCGGCAACCCGATACAGCCTTTACCATCCTTATCCCAGTCACCAACCTGGCATCCTCCGACTGCCGGAGCCGCCGCTCCCTGCCGGCGTGCCGCCGTTGTGCCGGCGGCCGCCATCCTGGTATTTGACTGACTTTGAACATTGTCTGTCCTAATGCCAGAATCTATGCTGGAGCGAGCTCCGGCATGCCGGTGGCTTGCCGGATGCCCCGGAGGCGTCAAGAATACTTGCACCCCCTTACTGTAGCTATCATAAGACTATGATAGCCCTATGTCGCAAACAGATAAGCTGCTTCTGCTATTAAGATCAGTACCTAGTACTGCTCTATTAGTGATCATGCTGTCTCTTTGCATTCTTCTAATTCCAGCATGCTATGTGCATCTTAGCACGGCTGGTTGCCAGAAGCAGTTACCTTTTAAATGAGGCCTTCTGGCCCTTAACTGGGAACCGAATGAATTCGGTCCCAATCTTGTCCTTGGTTTTTTCCATGGAATTCCAAAATACTCGGAATTCTAGGAAACTATATCCAGTGCCCTCGGTCACTCGGATTATCCAGGGACCAAGCTTATGGTAACCAGCCGGGCGAGATGCATGGAGCATGTTCTCCTTTACTATTTTCATTCTCTATGCATCACACCTTCTTTAAGTTAAAATTAATGATTAATATTAACTTAGTTTAAGAGCCATTCTTATGACTCCCCCATACTCATTTTCTCTTTCTTCCACAGGAGGAGCAGATGAAGTGTGATTTCGCCTTCTGCGCTGTGAAACGCCCGCAGTTTTACGGGCATACGGCTTGCAGGACTCACGCCCCTTGTGCAGACAAGAAAGGGGATTTGAAGTTTTGGAATCCACTGGATTGTACGGTCTGCCAGGCCTACCTAGTTGAGGCCTTCCATAACCCTCCTTCAGCGGAGGTTAGAGACATTTCTCGTGAAAAGCTGCGCAAGTGGGTGCGTGGCTTCCAGAAAAATGCTACCGGACCGTACCTGGCCACCGAAGAACTGAGGTCACTATTGTTCCCTAAGGCCTCCTCTGACTCAGTGGTACCCAAAGATGTGATCCCCACTGTCCAAATTACGGTGGAACCTGATGTGGTCATGGCTCAGTCCATGCACGAGTGTCGTTTGGATTCCGAGGATGACGAACAGATTTCAGACGTCTCGGAAGACACGGAGAAGACGCTTATGGCTCAAGGAGCCGAAGAGGACGAAGACAAGGTGGAGTACACCGAGTCGGAGCTAGAAGCTGCTCCCTCGTCCATCCCCCCTCCTACTCCTACACCGACGGAAATGTCTATTCCGTCTACCTCCTCGACTCCGGATCCTTCTTCTTCTACTCAAGAACTGATCCGGCTGATTAGAGCCGTCATGGACGACAGGCTGAAGGAGAACCAGGAGTCCATCAGGTCGATGATAGGATCCAGAGAGCCGAAGAAGATTTCGGTCAAGGATCTCCCCGCTTGCTCTCATGCCAACCCGTGGAGGTATGCAGAGCATATGGTTATTGCGACCGGCAGGATCTTTGTCAGTGATAAGATCGGCACGGTCCCTTTGGAAGATGTGGAGTTCTTCCCAAGCTTTGAGGCCTACCCGGACTGTTACGTCCGGCTTCGTTCCGAACCTGCCTCGAAGGAAGAGACCGAACCTAAGGAAGAGATAGTGTTCGATCTCGCAAAGGCCCAGGCTATGCTAGCCTCCGCATTTAAGAGTAGAGGCTTTACCTGCTCTAAGCTTCCGGCATTGAGCAAGAAGCACCCTACTTACGTTGCACCTGATACTGCGGTTCTTCCATTCTTGGAAAAGGCCTTAGCTGCATGCCTTAAAGCGGCGGAAGAAGGGAAACCCTGCCCTGCACTGGAGGAGTGCAGACCCTTCTCCATCGTGACCCCCCCTGACGCTCGACACTGGAAAGATGTTCAGCATACTTTCGTCGTGGGAAGGCTCGATCCTGACGTCGCCGGACGTCAGTTTAATGAAGACCTCCCTAAGCTCAACGATCACCTCCTTCGCCGGGAACAAGACACGAAGGAGAGGCTTGCGGCATCTCTTTCTCATCAAGTCCAACTGGAAGTTATGGCCTGTGACACTAGAGTACCAGATCAATACATGGTACTCTCCAAATCCCACTTACTGACGGTAATGAAGGACTTGTACCACTTCATAAAGGCTCGAAGAGCCTGTCGTGAATTCGTGTTTGCCGGTGCCACCGTGAAACACGAACCCCGGAGGCTGATTTCCTCCAACATCTGGGGAAAGCACCTGTTTCCTTCTGACCTTGTGAAGGAAATAACTGACAGAGCCGCCACGGAGAATAGGAACCTTCTCCACAAGTGGGGCATGTCCAAGAAAAGGAAACCCTCTCAGGACGACGGACCTCAGCCTAAGAGGAAACCTCAAAAGTCAAAACCCCAGCAACCTCAGCAAAGACGTCAGTTTCCGGGACCCGCTACCTCCCAAGTGGTTGCCCAACCACAACAGACCTTTCAATTGGTCCCCCAACCGGTGTTGTCACAGTCACCGGTCTTCACCCCTGCCTTTGAGCAACCATCAACTACCTTTCATGCCAAAGGTAGAGGCTCATTCAGGGGTGCAAGCAAAGACGCATCTCGCCGTCCCTCCAGAGGTAGAGGAGGAAAGGGAGCTAGCGGCCGAGGCAACAAGTCCTCGGGACACCAGAAGCAATGAAGTGCTTCCGGTGGGAGGAAGACTCCGCCAATTCCAGGATCGTCGGACCTTCGATCCCTGGGCACACAGCATCATCAAGAACGGTCTAGGCTGGAGTTGGACGCAACCACCCCCAATCTTCCAGCAGTTCTTCCAGCAATCAACCCCCCTTCTGGAAGAATATGTTCTAGACCTCTTGAACAAGAAGGTGATAAGGAAGGTAAAGTCCACCAGGTTCCAAGGGAGACTGTTTTGTGTTCCCAAGAAGGACTCAGACAAACTCAGAGTCATTCTGGACTTATCCCCCCTCAACAAGTTCATAGAGAACAACAAATTCAAGATGCTGACGCTTCAACAAATAAGGACCCTTCTGCCTCAAGGTTCCTACACGGTCTCTATAGACCTGGCGGATGCCTACTGGCACATTCCAATGAACCATCACGCTTCCTCCTACCTAGGATTTCGACTCCAAAGGAAAAGCTACGCCTTCCGGGCCATGCCCTTCGGCCTCAATGTGGCCCCTCGGATCTTCACAAAACTGGCGGATGCCATAGTACAACAGCTCCGCCTAAGAAACGTCCAGGTGATGGCCTACCTCGACGACTGGCTAGTCTGGGCTCCATCGCCCGAAGAGTGTGCAAAGTCTTGCAACGAAGTTACCCAGTACCTAGAACACCTGGGATTCAAGATCAACGAGAAAAAATCTCGCCTCTCTCCAGCTCAGAAGTTTCAGTGGTTGGGAATCCACTGGAATCTTCAGTCACACCGCCTTTCCATCCCCCAGAAGAAAAGGAAGGAAATAGCAGGGTCTGTCAAGCGACTACTGAAATCCAAACGCATTTCAAGACGACAGCAGGAACGAGTTCTAGGCTCTCTACAATTCGCCTCAGTGACAAACCCAGTGCTTCGTGCACAGCTAAAGGATGCCGCGGGAGTCTGGAGACGCTCGGCATCCATCGCTCGAAGAGACCTCAAGAGACGGCTTCCAAACAGACTACGACGCCTCCTAAAGCCGTGGTCGGAAGAAAAGGCCCTGAAAAGGTCCATTCCTCTCCAACACCCTCCTCCATCACTCAACATCCACACGGATGCCTCACTGGAAGGTTGGGGAGGTCACTCCCACCAGAAACAGGTTCAAGGTACCTGGTCTCCACTATTCAAGACGTTCCACATAAACATCTTGGAGGCCATGGCGGTCCTTCTAACTCTGAAGAAGTTATCCCCGCCGCCCTCGATCCACATCCGTCTAACCCTAGACAACTCGGTGGTAGTTCGTTGTCTCAATCGCCAAGGCTCAAGATCGCCCCAGATAAATTAGGTGCTTCTCCCAATCTTCCGTCTGGCGGAGAAGAAGAAGTGGCACCTGTCTGCAGTTCACCTACAAGGATTCCGCAATGTGACAGCGGATGCTCTATCTCGGACAAACCCGATAGAGTCGGAATGGTCTCTAGACGCAAGATCGTTCTCCTTCATCTCTCACCAAGTCCCAGAACTTCAGATAGATCTCTTTGCAACGAGCGACAACAATCAACTTCCTCTGTACGTAGCCCCGTACGAGGACCCCAAAGCAGAAGCAGTGGACGCCATGTCACTGGACTGGAACAGGTGGTCCAAAATCTACCTGTTCCCTCCCACCAACCTTCTGTTGAAAGTCCTCTCCAAACTGAGAACCTTCAAAGGGACAGCGGCCCTAGTGGCTCCCAAGTGGCCCCGGAGCAACTGGTACCCCCTGGTCCTGGAGCTGCAGCCCAAGCTGATCCCTCTCCCGGGCCCAGTTCTCTCTCAACAAGTACAGAAGTCGACTGTCTTCGCTTCATCATCGAAAATCAAGGACCTTCATCTCATGATTTTCTCTCCCTTGCCGCAAAGAAGAGGTTTGGGATCTCGAAGAAAAGTCTAGACTTCCTAGAGGAATACAAGACCGAATCCACGAGACGGCAATATGAATCATCCTGGAGGAAATGGGTCTCCTTTGTCAAGGCAAAAAATCCTAAAGAAATCACAATTGATTTCTGTATGTCCTTCTTCATTCACCTTCATGGACAAGGATTAGCAGCCAATACGATTTCCACCTGCAAATCGGCCTTGGCTAGACCAATTCTATATGCTTTCCAAATTGATCTGTCCAACGACATCTTCAACAAACTACCAAAAGCATGTGCTCGCCTACGTCCAGCACCCCCTCCGAAACCGATCTCCTGGTCACTAGACAAGGTACTCCATTTCGCCTCCAACTTGGACAATGATTCATGCCCCCTCAAGGATCTGACTCAGAAAGTTATATTTTTATTTGCTCTCGCTTCGGGAGCTCGAGTCAGCGAAATAGTGGCATTATCAAGAGAAGAAGGACACATCCTGTTTACCGATTCAGGAGAAGTGACCCTCTCCCCTGATCCGACGTTTCTCGCTAAAAATGAATTACCCACCAAAAGATGGGGCCCTTGGAGAATATGCCCCCTGAAGGAGGATGTCTCTCTATGTCCAGTAGAGAGTCTAAAGGTCTATCTTCGCAGAACTTCGAACTTTGGTGGAGGCCAACTCTTCAAAGGAGAAACATCGGGCAGCGACCTGTCACTGAAACAATTAAGAGCGAAAATCACCTATTTCATTCGCAGAGCGGATCCGAACAGTACACCCGCTGGTCATGATCCTAGAAAAGTGGCATCTTCTCTGAATTTCTTTCAGAGCATGGACTTTGAAAGCCTTAAAAACTTCACGGGCTGGAAGTCCTCGCGAGTTTTCTTTAAACATTATGCGAAACAAGTGCACGAAGTCAAACATTTTGTGGTAGCCGCAGGTAGTGTTATGAAACCTGCACCTAACTCTGCGTAGAACAGTGAGTTACTTGGGACTCTAACTCTTCGGGTGCCTATGTTGACCCTCGAGCGATTCATAGTGATGTCTAAAAACACTTAGTGCTTTTATAACTGTTCTTATCCCAGGTGAAATGTCATAGTGTCACACAAGTGCCGCATGCCTTGAGCATGATGTGTTATTTAAAGACTTGCGTTCCTCGAGAACGAGTACCTACTAATATCCTGAAATTCCTTTTCAGATTCAAGAGCAAGCCTTTATTTCTATGTACATTATTATTACTGTAAATGAACTTTACTTTTGCTGTAAATTATTCAATTTCTGCATTGTGAAATAAAATTTCTATTTTATTACTTATGCGTCTCTTTCAGCTCCTACTTACTATGAAATACATACCTGTCATAGTTTTATTTATTCCTCCTTTCTTATGGTTATGAAGAATTTAAGATGTTTAATCCTAAATTATATTCACCCTGACTAAGTAAGGTTCCTACACGAATACTTACTTCTGATAACCAAGAGATGAACTCTATACACAGTGCCCAACCACCACTGGTCTAATTTCAGAATGTTCCTATACAAATACCAAACATTCCGCTTCATCTCTAAGTTCTTCAAGTTCTTCTCTCAGGATGAATAGCCCTTCAATACCACTTTGACGTCGGCATAGCCCATGGGAACTTCCTGCCAAGGGGGGCAGGATACTTCGTTCCTATGGTTCTTTACCTAAGATTACTTTGCTGTTTTGTCAATGCCTAGGCACTTAATACTGGGGGGAAAATCTACCACGATACATTGATTCTCTGGTACTCTTCCATCAGGACGCCATGGCTTGAGCCCAAAAAACGGATTTTGAGCGAAGCGAAAAATCTATTTTTGGGTGAGATAGCCATGGCGTCCTGATGGACCCTCCCTACTACTTCGTCCAGTTTTGTTCCCACCCTGTGCTACTGTATCATGGTGATGGGCAGCAACTGGCTTCAGGATGAAGACGGGCGTGACGTCATTAGAGCAATGGCGTCCGTTTGTTTACGTCTCGAGTATCAGTAGTAGCCACGAGTGAGATTAGCTGTGGAACGGCTCCCAGCTATTCTCAGTCCTTACACACCGAAGCATTAACTCTGTTCGGGGTGAAGATGGCTATGTGGCGCGTTCAGACATGCGCGTCCCCTGTTGTATTACGATGTCTTAAAGGGAAACCTTTGAGATACTCGCTCCAGAAGTTAGAATTCTGTGATAACCTGTGGTTAAATTCTCTGGGAATATCTTAGTAGTCTTATACCCAAGGAAGCTACCAAAAAGGAACCTTCCATCAGGACGCCATGGCTATCTCACCCAAAAATAGATTTTTCGCTTCGCTCAAAATCCGTTGATTATGACCTGTTTGTTGATGTACCGCAACTTGAATCTTTTTCGGTTCGGGCAAACCCCCAGGTAGACACATTTTTTTGCTCGAACTTCTAGCTTTGGATTTTCCCCAAGCTTAGCTCAAACTTCACAGCCAAACAATTTCAACAATTTCAGGTCGTCACATTCGAGGTTTCTCCCATTCCACAGCATGGATGGAATTCGTTTATGGCCATTGACATTGTTCTATTCTTGATGTAATTTGCATGAAGAATGGCTTCAGTCCAGAATTTGTGAAGTACTAGAGACTCTATTATCATAAATCTTGAGGAGAGAATGGGATTGTCAGCCGTCTCTCCATTCCCTTCTCTATAAGAAAAACCAAAAATTCCTTGCTGAAATACTCTTCTCATTATCAGTGTGGAGGCATTGCAAAAGTCTGTTGTGTTTCCTCTCTGCCTTGGCCATGTATTCCTTGAATTTCTCCATTGTTTCACTTTTCTTCTCCACTATAGCAATTCCACTGTGCCTTGAAGGGCCATCTAAAAAAGGTAGCAAAGTAGTGGCTTCCACTTGCATTCGATGATTCTCAGGAATCTGACAAACATCACTATGTACTATTTCCAGTACTTCACTACTTCTTGATTCACTTGCAGGCATTGTCTTATTTTAGGACTTACCTTCCATGCATGTTGTGTAGTGCAGTATTCAAGTTTAGCTTTTGCTTCACAAACTTTGTGTAAGGGTAGTACATGTCCAAATCTTCTCTGCCACAAATTTATCGTTGCTCTATTTCCTGTGATTTCTATATCTTCATTCTTATTGAAATTTCTTTCCTACACTTGAAAAATGTTCTTGCCTTTGCCCTGATACATCTTCACTGCCTAATTCCAGTATCCTTTCAGAAATACTTCTTTTATATCTTTCACTTGTTTGACACCTTTGTAGGTAACTAACTAAAATCCTTTTTCATTGAATTTTCTTTCAGACAACAGGTTTTGAACTAGATTTGGGGCACAGTATGCTTTTTGTAATTTCAACTCGTATTCACCATACTAGTCTTTCATTTTCATAATCACTTTTCCTCTGGCCAGAATGGAGACTTCTTGCCATCGCCCCATTTTACGTTACCTGTGATGCTACTATCAAAATCAACAACTATGTCTTTATGAAGTGTTATGTGATCACTAGCACCAGAATCCAAGTTCCATATCAATTTGCAAGCTTCTTTCACTGGTGACTTGTTCACAATAGCATTTATTTTTTCTGTCATTTCACTTTCATTTTCAATTACTGAAACAATTGCCTTTGTATCTGTTCTGGTTTTGTCAACATTTCCTGATAGCTCCTCTTCTTTATATTCACTTTCATGGTCTTTATCACTGTCATATTGTGCTTTCTTCCCAGATATTTTTTTTCCTGCTTCTTTTATTTTATCTGTCCTTGGTATTGTTTCTTCTTTCTTCTGTATCTGCTTTCTTCCTTATCTCTTCTTTCTTCAAATTTTGGACAGTATCTTGCTATATGTCCAAGCTGGCTACAAGAATATCAGACAAATCTTTGGTCCTCTCTCTTAAAGCCTCTTGCGCCTTATTTTCTTTTATAACTTATACTTGAAATTCCATCTTCTTTTCTTGAATCTCTTCTGAAGTTCATTTTATAAACTAAAAGCTTTTCTTCTTTTCTTGCTTCAAGTTTATCTTGTATCTCCTTGGAAAGCAGCACTGACATTACAGTTTTGATATATAAATATTCAATTTTTGAGAACTGACTTTAACAAAATTTGATATTTGGGAATATGTTTAAGACCTCTCAGCACAAACGCAGCTACCATTGAGTTTCAAAATTGAGCTACTTCTTCCCCTAAAGCTGCATTTACATCCCTCCCCAATCTGTATACATACGCTATATATTCCTTCATTGACATTTTTTCAGTTTTCTCCAGTTACACAGTTCTTCAAGCACATCATCAATTTGAAATGTATCCATTTTTGTGTGGATATCACTTAAAATATCCCATGCTTCCTTTGCTTTGGTGCATTCAATGATGTTGTCTAGCTCTAAATTATCCTCTCCTTGTGTGATATAACTCAGTGCATCATCGTTGTTTCTTTGAAGTTGCATTTGCGTCCAGTCATCTTGATCGTCGGCATATCTTGGATCTATACATTCCCACCACCTCTTCTGAGTGAGAGTAGCTTTAGTTCTCTTCGCCGAATAGAAATAATTCAATTCATTCAGAATTTCATGCCTTTTTTCCTTTGTCTTCGCCTGCCATTTTGTGTACCTCTCTGTGTCACGGCACCCTTGTAGTTCAGTCCTTCCACAATGTAGGACACGATGTTGTTCTACTTCCTAATTTTCCCCCTTTTTACGAGATTTATTTCACTGTTGGCGCTTGGAGTATCCTGGGCCCAAAACCTGGTAAAGTTTGATTTTCTATTGTGTGTGATATTTCTCTTCATTTAATATACATTCTTTCTAATACTTTCTTTCTACCTTCGTGAGTTGGATTACCAAAAACACCTTTACACATGTTGCGTTCTAATGTCCAACTGAGGTTACAAGGTACGGGTGACAGAACAACACACTACAGTTAAGTCTCGCCGTATGGGGCGGGTTTGTTTACATTATGGTAAGGGAACGACTGACGTTGGCATTCGTTACTTCCAGGCGGTAAAAATGGAAATCAAATAATTACAAAGAAACAAAACTGAGAATCACATGATCAGATTATTTTAACATGTATAATAATGGCCAAGACCCCCAGCATGTACAGAATACCACTAACATAAACTTTCACACCTAACCTACAAACCTTGTCCTTACCTGCGACTCAGAGTATTCTTAACAATAAGGTTGGAAATAAGGAAGTTACAGGGCATGGCCGGCATCATACACACACCCCTACAACTGCCCCAAGCAAACAATTAATGTGAGGACTAAACTTAAGAGAAATTGAGTCAACCATTCTTCTATGCCTAAGCCGGCCTACAAATGCTCCTAAATCATGAATGTCTATTTCTCCCCAGTTTATCCATTGTATAACCAATACACACACACAGATTGCCCGGACCATATTTCCGGACAAGGCTCTTTAACGGTCAGTCATAGCCCCCAAGAGTAGAAGACCTGACCAGTGTTGTCAGCGTCTTGCAAAATCTCAGCTCACAAGAATCTGTTTTTAGAGTATTGCTCCGCCCAGATCAATCACACTTTTCAGAGTCTGCTAGATACATATGCAAGAGAATCAGCTTGGCCAAGAGCCACACCCAACCAAGACAAGCCTTAGTATAACCAATATGGTGATACCTAACGCGGCGTTGAATTATCCTACTCTGAAAATATTAATAAGACTTTATTACCCAGAATATCCTGAAACATATTAAAATTTAAGTTTTTACAAGATAATTAAAGTTTTTATGGGGGATAACGAGAATGCAGTCCCCCGCTACCAAAAATTTCACACCTGAGTTGACCACATTTGGGTCAATCGCAAGGGTCAGCACCACCGGAGTGAAATGGTGAGCCTCTCATTGGGGGAACCACCTTCGTGATCATGGCCACACAGTGTTTCCTGCCAGGTAAGTATGCTCTTGCCACTTGCTTGCTTGCTTGCTGAACGATTGTTCAGTCTACATAGACTGAACACGGGCTCTTGCGTTGGCAGCCCGTCGATCTCGTGACATATGTTTGCCTCAAGTAAATGAGACATTCCAAATTGTTTTCCTACCTAAAGGAACTTCCACTCTTGCCACACATCACAGCATCCAAGATGAGGTGAACTGAGTACACTTCTTCTCATATTAGTTTGTATGCAATAAATTCTTTAAGATGATGTATATAATACATTTAAGTTCATAGAAACATGCTTGAACCATTTTATAATATAAATAATGCATCTTAGTGAATTATTGTAAAACGATATTTTTCTTAAGTGACTTTTCAATGTTTTTTATTCTTTGTCTGTTGACAGCTTAAGTTCTAAACCTCCCTCCCCCCCCCCACCCCTAGGGGATTTCCCCTATTCAATATTTCGGAAATCCTTTTAGTTATAATAAATCCTAACGAAGGAAAATGTCATCTTTTACAAACAATACATATAGATTTACATACAGGTGGCTGCTATCATACATACACCCCTTGATATATATTGATAGCTAAAGTAACACAAATGGAAAGCTTCACAATTTATAGAATCCATGATTGTAAAAAAAAAAAAAAAAAAAAAAATGAAGATTAACACTAATCATTAGGAGGAAAATTTAATATTCAATAAGTAGATGTCCTTATAACAAGAGCTTTGCATCTTCTAAATATCGAAATAAGTAGATGTCCTAATAATAAGTGATTAACATCTGCTTGGCTCGATTCGGTAAAGATTACCAGGACCTTATATCAACCTCCACAGCATACTACCAGCTTATATCATCTACAAAGCATATTACCCAGCTTATATCACCTGCTCCGCATATTACCCAGCTTATATCATCTGCTCAGCATATTACCCAGCTTATATCATCTGCTCCCCATATGACCCAGCTTATATCATCTGCTCAGGATATTACCCAAGTAAAAAAAAAAAACTGTGGAGAGAGCTAAGAGAGACCACAAATTAAAGGTCATCTGGTTATATCGCCCAAGTTCAGTCGAAAGGCGTATGGTTATTCTAATTCTCTTTAATCTTCTATCAAAATACTAATGACAAGCTTTACTGAATATCAGTTAGAAACAATAGACTTAATCCTTGACATAGGTAACTTGTAGAACATTGGAATCTAGTTTTGATAGGCTGAATTAAAGTCAAGCTGTTCAACAGACCATGAATTTTCAGCAGCTAATGCAAGTAACAGTCAAGTGCTTGATTTCCTCACTACAGGATCGTAAGTCTCGAGGTAGTCCACATAACGTGTTAAGCAGAACCCCCTGGCCACAAGTCTTGCTTTGTGTACCCCTACCTCACCTACTTCAACGTATTTTCTTCTGAATACACACTTGCAATCAATCATTTTGTGTCCTGTAGGTCTTGGCACTGTTTTCCAGGAGTCCATGCTTTATAACATTTCATTTCTTGCAGCATTGCAGCTTCTCATTTGTCTTTGTCAGGACAATTGAATGCTTCTTCGACAGTCAATAAGTATTTTGGAAAATGCTGGAAATATGTATTGACTTTGCAACATTGGCACTTCCTTGGTTTCCTCATCCTTTGGGATCTTTGACAAAATTACGTTCTTCGTCATGGTTCTCTTGATGATTTTCTTGATTATCATGATTTTCTTGTTTTTCAAGAAATTCTTATTGATTTTCTTTACTGTTTTCAAAATTTTAAGGTTTGTCTTCTTGATTATCTTGATTTTCTTCCCTGTTTTTATCATCTGAGAAATGGTTCTCCCCAGTGGAGTTGTTATGAGTGTCCGAGTCAGATAAGAAGAAAGTTACTGCTTGCTTCTTGGGTGCAGTTTCTACTGTTGGTTCCCTTATCTTGAAAGGGTAAATCTCTTCTTTAAAATCAATGTTAATGGCATTGATCATGACTTGTTTGTTGATATTCCGCAACTTGAATCCCTTTTGGCTTGGGCAAACCCCCATGTAGACACATCTTTCTGCTTGAACTTCGAGCTTCAGTCTCTCCCTAGGCTTAGCTCAAGCTTCACAGCCAAACACTTTAATCAATTTCAGGTTGTCACATTTGAGGTTTCTCCCATTCCACAGCGCTAATAGAATTTCGTTTATGGCAATTGACATTGTTCTATTCTTGATGTAATTAGCATGAAGAATAGTGCAAAAAATTCCCCTCACAACGATTTAACATAACATTTTTGTGTATGCGTCTGTATAACCATAATCTTCCTTTTACCGTAAGGTTATTAGTATTGCGTGTTCATACAGGTTATTGATTGATTGATTATTGAGAATTGTCAATTGTCGGGTAATTGGTTAACAGAAATTATTTTATTTCGTTTATGTCTCTATTCATGAAACCAAAATTTGCATGTCTTCGTATTTTGTAGAAATATGTTCTTAATTGCATATTATGTTAAGAGTTAAAGAACCACATTTTACGAGAGAATAACACTCTTACGTTATTGTTATTTTCATGCATGACTATGGTTTTAGTATGTAGCATTTCACGTATGGTCAATCACCGTAAAATATGCTTACAAAATGTTAATATAAATTTCAGTTTTAATAAGAAGTTTCGTTTGTGCTTCTGGCAAATGTGTTGAACCTGTGGTAGTAATTGAAGGTACTGTAACTAGTTTACATCTCGCCAGAGAATCTATCAGTTGAGGTCAAAGGCTAGAACACAACGAGAGCAGTGTTCGCCCTATGATTCACCTAGTTCGCGCTCTTCCATAGATGTATGGGCATGATACTACCCATGAACGTAGTGGCATGAAGATAGTGGCATTATTTTACAATACTTTTGACAGTGATGCAAATGTTTTCGCCTTCAGGGACCATATAGGGGATAGGCTAGTCAGTGACTCTTTCTAGCCTAACCTAATGTTAGGACCCCTATATGCTTCCTTCATCCCCTGCCTTGGCATTCCCTCTATTTAGCCTTGATTCCTTTTCTGAGTAAAGGGATTAATTGTCTAATAGAGTATATATCGCCTCTCTGTCCTCCCTAAAGGAATGAACCCCCTTTAGGGCTGAGTCCGAGAGTGAGGTTAGGCTAGCCTACCTCTATGGCTAGGATAGTCTATGACTTTCCTGCGATAGCGATATGTCTTCTTCCTTTCCTAGTTCAGGACTCTTAGCCCTGTTCTAGGTTAGGTTAGGAAGGTTTCTCTGTTCCATGCTGAAACTGTACTCTTGCACCGTTTTAGCTGATCTGCCTGATCTTAGGTTAGGGAGTGTCCTCCCTTTCCTTAGTGGCCGCTCTGGTACAGAAACCCTTCCTGGGAAGACTTCTCTCTTCTCCCTCCCCACCTATCTCTTGTATAGCCTAGCCTATGCTTAGGTTAGTTTATACCCATCTGTCCCCTGTCCTACAACTCCTCCTTAGGGTGGAATAGTAGGGCTACCCGAGCTTCCTTGTGCAGTCCGCTCTGGTACATATACCTTCATAGTGTCCTATAAGGTTAGTTACCAGTATAGTTCTGCATATGGGAGTCTCCCCCCCCCCCCTTTGGGTGTTCCCTAGCCCTCCCTTGGGCTACCTTGCTCCCGGTCCCTAGTGACCCCTGCTCATGGATGTTAGAGCCTGCCTCTATCATGGGTACACCCCCTCAGGGAGGGGGAGGGATGTCTGGAATCCTGATGGTACTTCCTACATCCCTTCCCCCCTCCCCCCTGTCTCTCCTCCTATCCGGGTGCCGGTCTCTTGCCGCCTCTACTGTCGGCAATACCTGCCTCCTACTTGGTGACTCTCCCTAACCTTGCCGCCAGCCCCCCGTGTACCGAGGGACTGCCGGCTGCCGCCGGCTACTACCGGCGGCTCTCCTACTCCTATCTAGTCGTCCGCTTGCCGGTCGACCGCCGGAGTGCCGGCATATACTGCCGGCAACCCGATACAGCCTTTACCATCCTTATCCCAGTCACCAACCTGGCATCCTCCGACTGCCGGAGCCGCCGCTCCCTGCCGGCGTGCCGCCGTTGTGCCGGCGGCCGCCATCCTGGTATTTGACTGACTTTGAACATTGTCTGTCCTAATGCCAGAATCTATGCTGGAGCGAGCTCCGGCATGCCGGTGGCTTGCCGGATGCCCCGGAGGCGTCAAGAATACTTGCACCCCCTTACTGTAGCTATCATAAGACTATGATAGCCCTATGTCGCAAACAGATAAGCTGCTTCTGCTATTAAGATCAGTACCTAGTACTGCTCTATTAGTGATCATGCTGTCTCTTTGCATTCTTCTAATTCCAGCATGCTATGTGCATCTTAGCACGGCTGGTTGCCAGAAGCAGTTACCTTTTAAATGAGGCCTTCTGGCCCTTAACTGGGAACCGAATGAATTCGGTCCCAATCTTGTCCTTGGTTTTTTCCATGGAATTCCAAAATACTCGGAATTCTAGGAAACTATATCCAGTGCCCTCGGTCACTCGGATTATCCAGGGACCAAGCTTATGGTAACCAGCCGGGCGAGATGCATGGAGCATGTTCTCCTTTACTATTTTCATTCTCTATGCATCACACCTTCTTTAAGTTAAAATTAATGATTAATATTAACTTAGTTTAAGAGCCATTCTTATGACTCCCCCATACTCATTTTCTCTTTCTTCCACAGGAGGAGCAGATGAAGTGTGATTTCGCCTTCTGCGCTGTGAAACGCCCGCAGTTTTACGGGCATACGGCTTGCAGGACTCACGCCCCTTGTGCAGACAAGAAAGGGGATTTGAAGTTTTGGAATCCACTGGATTGTACGGTCTGCCAGGCCTACCTAGTTGAGGCCTTCCATAACCCTCCTTCAGCGGAGGTTAGAGACATTTCTCGTGAAAAGCTGCGCAAGTGGGTGCGTGGCTTCCAGAAAAATGCTACCGGACCGTACCTGGCCACCGAAGAACTGAGGTCACTATTGTTCCCTAAGGCCTCCTCTGACTCAGTGGTACCCAAAGATGTGATCCCCACTGTCCAAATTACGGTGGAACCTGATGTGGTCATGGCTCAGTCCATGCACGAGTGTCGTTTGGATTCCGAGGATGACGAACAGATTTCAGACGTCTCGGAAGACACGGAGAAGACGCTTATGGCTCAAGGAGCCGAAGAGGACGAAGACAAGGTGGAGTACACCGAGTCGGAGCTAGAAGCTGCTCCCTCGTCCATCCCCCCTCCTACTCCTACACCGACGGAAATGTCTATTCCGTCTACCTCCTCGACTCCGGATCCTTCTTCTTCTACTCAAGAACTGATCCGGCTGATTAGAGCCGTCATGGACGACAGGCTGAAGGAGAACCAGGAGTCCATCAGGTCGATGATAGGATCCAGAGAGCCGAAGAAGATTTCGGTCAAGGATCTCCCCGCTTGCTCTCATGCCAACCCGTGGAGGTATGCAGAGCATATGGTTATTGCGACCGGCAGGATCTTTGTCAGTGATAAGATCGGCACGGTCCCTTTGGAAGATGTGGAGTTCTTCCCAAGCTTTGAGGCCTACCCGGACTGTTACGTCCGGCTTCGTTCCGAACCTGCCTCGAAGGAAGAGACCGAACCTAAGGAAGAGATAGTGTTCGATCTCGCAAAGGCCCAGGCTATGCTAGCCTCCGCATTTAAGAGTAGAGGCTTTACCTGCTCTAAGCTTCCGGCATTGAGCAAGAAGCACCCTACTTACGTTGCACCTGATACTGCGGTTCTTCCATTCTTGGAAAAGGCCTTAGCTGCATGCCTTAAAGCGGCGGAAGAAGGGAAACCCTGCCCTGCACTGGAGGAGTGCAGACCCTTCTCCATCGTGACCCCCCCTGACGCTCGACACTGGAAAGATGTTCAGCATACTTTCGTCGTGGGAAGGCTCGATCCTGACGTCGCCGGACGTCAGTTTAATGAAGACCTCCCTAAGCTCAACGATCACCTCCTTCGCCGGGAACAAGACACGAAGGAGAGGCTTGCGGCATCTCTTTCTCATCAAGTCCAACTGGAAGTTATGGCCTGTGACACTAGAGTACCAGATCAATACATGGTACTCTCCAAATCCCACTTACTGACGGTAATGAAGGACTTGTACCACTTCATAAAGGCTCGAAGAGCCTGTCGTGAATTCGTGTTTGCCGGTGCCACCGTGAAACACGAACCCCGGAGGCTGATTTCCTCCAACATCTGGGGAAAGCACCTGTTTCCTTCTGACCTTGTGAAGGAAATAACTGACAGAGCCGCCACGGAGAATAGGAACCTTCTCCACAAGTGGGGCATGTCCAAGAAAAGGAAACCCTCTCAGGACGACGGACCTCAGCCTAAGAGGAAACCTCAAAAGTCAAAACCCCAGCAACCTCAGCAAAGACGTCAGTTTCCGGGACCCGCTACCTCCCAAGTGGTTGCCCAACCACAACAGACCTTTCAATTGGTCCCCCAACCGGTGTTGTCACAGTCACCGGTCTTCACCCCTGCCTTTGAGCAACCATCAACTACCTTTCATGCCAAAGGTAGAGGCTCATTCAGGGGTGCAAGCAAAGACGCATCTCGCCGTCCCTCCAGAGGTAGAGGAGGAAAGGGAGCTAGCGGCCGAGGCAACAAGTCCTCGGGACACCAGAAGCAATGAAGTGCTTCCGGTGGGAGGAAGACTCCGCCAATTCCAGGATCGTCGGACCTTCGATCCCTGGGCACACAGCATCATCAAGAACGGTCTAGGCTGGAGTTGGACGCAACCACCCCCAATCTTCCAGCAGTTCTTCCAGCAATCAACCCCCCCTTCTGGAAGAATATGTTCTAGACCTCTTGAACAAGAAGGTGATAAGGAAGGTAAAGTCCACCAGGTTCCAAGGGAGACTGTTTTGTGTTCCCAAGAAGGACTCAGACAAACTCAGAGTCATTCTGGACTTATCCCCCCTCAACAAGTTCATAGAGAACAACAAATTCAAGATGCTGACGCTTCAACAAATAAGGACCCTTCTGCCTCAAGGTTCCTACACGGTCTCTATAGACCTGGCGGATGCCTACTGGCACATTCCAATGAACCATCACGCTTCCTCCTACCTAGGATTTCGACTCCAAAGGAAAAGCTACGCCTTCCGGGCCATGCCCTTCGGCCTCAATGTGGCCCCTCGGATCTTCACAAAACTGGCGGATGCCATAGTACAACAGCTCCGCCTAAGAAACGTCCAGGTGATGGCCTACCTCGACGACTGGCTAGTCTGGGCTCCATCGCCCGAAGAGTGTGCAAAGTCTTGCAACGAAGTTACCCAGTACCTAGAACACCTGGGATTCAAGATCAACGAGAAAAAATCTCGCCTCTCTCCAGCTCAGAAGTTTCAGTGGTTGGGAATCCACTGGAATCTTCAGTCACACCGCCTTTCCATCCCCCAGAAGAAAAGGAAGGAAATAGCAGGGTCTGTCAAGCGACTACTGAAATCCAAACGCATTTCAAGACGACAGCAGGAACGAGTTCTAGGCTCTCTACAATTCGCCTCAGTGACAAACCCAGTGCTTCGTGCACAGCTAAAGGATGCCGCGGGAGTCTGGAGACGCTCGGCATCCATCGCTCGAAGAGACCTCAAGAGACGGCTTCCAAACAGACTACGACGCCTCCTAAAGCCGTGGTCGGAAGAAAAGGCCCTGAAAAGGTCCATTCCTCTCCAACACCCTCCTCCATCACTCAACATCCACACGGATGCCTCACTGGAAGGTTGGGGAGGTCACTCCCACCAGAAACAGGTTCAAGGTACCTGGTCTCCACTATTCAAGACGTTCCACATAAACATCTTGGAGGCCATGGCGGTCTTTCTAACTCTGAAGAAGTTATCCCCGCCGCCCTCGATCCACATCCGTCTAACCCTAGACAACTCGGTGGTAGTTCGTTGTCTCAATCGCCAAGGCTCAAGATCGCCCCAGATAAATTAGGTGCTTCTCCCAATCTTCCGTCTGGCGGAGAAGAAGAAGTGGCACCTGTCTGCAGTTCACCTACAAGGATTCCGCAATGTGACAGCGGATGCTCTATCTCGGACAAACCCGATAGAGTCGGAATGGTCTCTAGACGCAAGATCGTTCTCCTTCATCTCTCACCAAGTCCCAGAACTTCAGATAGATCTCTTTGCAACGAGCGACAACAATCAACTTCCTCTGTACGTAGCCCCGTACGAGGACCCCAAAGCAGAAGCAGTGGACGCCATGTCACAGGACTGGAACAGGTGGTCCAAAATCTACCTGTTCCCTCCCACCAACCTTCTGTTGAAAGTCCTCTCCAAACTGAGAACCTTCAAAGGGACAGCGGCCCTAGTGGCTCCCAAGTGGCCCCGGAGCAACTGGTACCCCCTGGTCCTGGAGCTGCAGCCCAAGCTGATCCCTCTCCCGGGCCCAGTTCTCTCTCAACAAGTACAGAAGTCGACTGTCTTCGCTTCATCATTGAAAATCAAGGACCTTCATCTCATGATTTTCTCTCCCTTGCCGCAAAGAAGAGGTTTGGGATCTCGAAGAAAAGTCTAGACTTCCTAGAGGAATACAAGACCGAATCCACGAGACGGCAATATGAATCATCCTGGAGGAAATGGGTCTCCTTTGTCAAGGCAAAAAATCCTAAAGAAATCACAATTGATTTCTGTATGTCCTTCTTCATTCACCTTCATGGACAAGGATTAGCAGCCAATACGATTTCCACCTGCAAATCGGCCTTGGCTAGACCAATTCTATATGCTTTCCAAATTGATCTGTCCAACGACATCTTCAACAAACTACCAAAAGCATGTGCTCGCCTACGTCCAGCACCCCCTCCGAAACCGATCTCCTGGTCACTAGACAAGGTACTCCATTTCGCCTCCAACTTGGACAATGATTCATGCCCCCTCAAGGATCTGACTCAGAAAGTTATATTTTTATTTGCTCTCGCTTCGGGAGCTCGAGTCAGCGAAATAGTGGCATTATCAAGAGAAGAAGGACACATCCTGTTTACCGATTCAGGAGAAGTGACCCTCTCCCCTGATCCGACGTTTCTCGCTAAAAATGAATTACCCACCAAAAGATGGGGCCCTTGGAGAATATGCCCCCTGAAGGAGGATGTCTCTCTATGTCCAGTAGAGAGTCTAAAGGTCTATCTTCGCAGAACTTCGAACTTTGGTGGAGGCCAACTCTTCAAAGGAGAAACATCGGGCAGCGACCTGTCACTGAAACAATTAAGAGCGAAAATCACCTACTTCATTCGCAGAGCGGATCCGAACAGTACACCCGCTGGTCATGATCCTAGAAAAGTGGCATCTTCTCTGAATTTCTTTCAGAGCATGGACTTTGAAAGCCTTAAAAACTTCACGGGCTGGAAGTCCTCGCGAGTTTTCTTTAAACATTATGCGAAACAAGTGCACGAAGTCAAACATTTTGTGGTAGCCGCAGGTAGTGTTATGAAACCTGCACCTAACTCTGCGTAGAACAGTGAGTTACTTGGGACTCTAACTCTTCGGGTGCCTATGTTGACCCTCGAGCGATTCATAGTGATGTCTAAAAACACTTAGTGCTTTTATAACTGTTCTTATCCCAGGTGAAATGTCATAGTGTCACACAAGTGCCGCATGCCTTGAGCATGATGTGTTATTTAAAGACTTGCGTTCCTCGAGAACGAGTACCTACTAATATCCTGAAATTCCTTTTCAGATTCAAGAGCAAGCCTTTATTTCTATGTACATTATTATTACTGTAAATGAACTTTACTTTTGCTGTAAATTATTCAATTTCTGCATTGTGAAATAAAATTTCTATTTTATTACTTATGCGTCTCTTTCAGCTCCTACTTACTATGAAATACATACCTGTCATAGTTTTATTTATTCCTCCTTTCTTATGGTTATGAAGAATTTAAGATGTTTAATCCTAAATTATATTCACCCTGACTAAGTAAGGTTCCTACACGAATACTTACTTCTGATAACCAAGAGATGAACTCTATACACAGTGCCCAACCACCACTGGTCTAATTTCAGAATGTTCCTATACAAATACCAAACATTCCGCTTCATCTCTAAGTTCTTCAAGTTCTTCTCTCAGGATGAATAGCCCTTCAATACCACTTTGACGTCGGCATAGCCCATGGGAACTTCCTGCCAAGGGGGGCAGGATACTTCGTTCCTATGGTTCTTTACCTAAGATTACTTTGCTGTTTTGTCAATGCCTAGGCACTTAATACTGGGGGGAAAATCTACCACGATACATTGATTCTCTGGTACTCTTCCATCAGGACGCCATGGCTTGAGCCCAAAAAACGGATTTTGAGCGAAGCGAAAAATCTATTTTTGGGTGAGATAGCCATGGCGTCCTGATGGACCCTCCCTACTACTTCGTCCAGTTTTGTTCCCACCCTGTGCTACTGTATCATGGTGATGGGCAGCAACTGGCTTCAGGATGAAGACGGGCGTGACGTCATTAGAGCAATGGCGTCCGTTTGTTTACGTCTCGAGTATCAGTAGTAGCCACGAGTGAGATTAGCTGTAGAACGGCTCCCAGCTATTCTCAGTCCTTACACACCGAAGCATTAACTCTGTTCGGGGTGAAGATGGCTATGTGGCGCGTTCAGACATGCGCGTCCCCTGTTGTATTACGATGTCTTAAAGGGAAACCTTTGAGATACTCGCTCCAGAAGTTAGAATTCTGTGATAACCTGTGGTTAAATTCTCTGGGAATATCTTAGTAGTCTTATACCCAAGGAAGCTACCAAAAAGGAACCTTCCATCAGGACGCCATGGCTATCTCACCCAAAAATAGATTTTTCGCTTCGCTCAAAATCCGTTGATTATGACCTGTTTGTTGATGTACCGCAACTTGAATCTTTTTCGGTTCGGGCAAACCCCCAGGTAGACACATTTTTTTGCTCGAACTTCTAGCTTTGGATTTTCCCCAAGCTTAGCTCAAACTTCACAGCCAAACACTTTCAACAATTTCAGGTCGTCACATTCGAGGTTTCTCCCATTCCACAGCATGGATGGAATTCGTTTATGGCCATTGACATTGTTCTATTCTTGATGTAATTTGCATGAAGAATGGCTTCAGTCCAGAATTTGTGAAGTACTACAGACTCTATTATCATAAATCTTGAGGAGAGAATGGGATTGTCAGCCGTCTCTCCATTCCCTTCTCTATAAGAAAAACCAAAAATTCCTTGCTGAAATACTCTTCTCATTATCAGTGTGGAGGCATTGCAAAAGTCTGTTGTGTTTCCTCTCTGCCTTGGCCATGTATTCCTTGAATTTCTCCATTGTTTCACTTTTCTTCTCCACTATAGCAATTCCACTGTGCCTTGAAGGGCCATCTAAAAAAGGTAGCAAAGTAGTGGCTTCCACTTGCATTCGATGATTCTCAGGAATCTGACAAACATCACTATGTACTATTTCCAGTACTTCATTACTTCTTGATTCACTTGCAGGCATTGTCTTATTTTAGGACTTACCTTCCATGCATGTTGTGTAGTGCAGTATTCAAGTTTAGCTTTTGCTTCACAAACTTTGTGTAAGGGTAGTACATGTCCAAATCTTCTCTACCACAAATTTATCGTTGCTCTATTTCCTGTGATTTCTATATCTTCATTCTTATTGAAATTTCTTTCCTACACTTGAAAAATGTTCTTGCCTTTGCCCTGATACATCTTCACTGCCTAATTCCAGTATCCTTTCAGAAATACTTCTTTTATATCTTTCACTTGTTTGACACCTTTGTAGGTAACTAACTAAAATCCTTTTTCATTGAATTTTCTTTCAGACAACAGGTTTTGAACTAGATTTGGGGCACAGTATGCTTTTTGTAATTTCAACTCGTATTCACCATACTAGTCTTTCATTTTCATAATCACTTTTCCTCTGGCCAGAATGGAGACTTCTTGCCATCGCCCCATTTTACGTTACCTGTGATGCTACTATCAAAATCAACAACTATGTCTTTATGAAGTGTTATGTGATCACTAGCACCAGAATCCAAGTTCCATATCAATTTGCAAGCTTCTTTCACTGGTGACTTGTTCACAATAGCATTTATTTTTTCTGTCATTTCACTTTCATTTTCAATTACTGAAACAATTGCCTTTGTATCTGTTCTGGTTTTGTCAACATTTCCTGATAGCTCCTCTTCTTTATATTCACTTTCATGGTCTTTATCACTGTCATATTGTGCTTTCTTCCCAGATATTTTTTTTCCTGCTTCTTTTATTTTATCTGTCCTTGGTATTGTTTCTTCTTTCTTCTGTATCTGCTTTCTTCCTTATCTCTTCTTTCTTCAAATTTTGGACAGTATCTTGCTATATGTCCAAGCTGGCTACAAGAATATCAGACAAATCTTTGGTCCTCTCTCTTAAAGCCTCTTGCGCCTTATTTTCTTTTATAACTTATACTTGAAATTCCATCTTCTTTTCTTGAATCTCTTCTGAAGTTCATTTTATAAACTAAAAGCTTTTCTTCTTTTCTTGCTTCAAGTTTATCTTGTATCTCCTTGGAAAGCAGCACTGACATTACAGTTTTGATATATAAATATTCAATTTTTGAGAACTGACTTTAACAAAATTTGATATTTGGGAATATGTTTAAGACCTCTCAGCACAAACGCAGCTACCATTGAGTTTCAAAATTGAGCTACTTCTTCCCCTAAAGCTGCATTTACATCCCTCCCCAATCTGTATACATACGCTATATATTCCTTCATTGACATTTTTTCAGTTTTCTCCAGTTACACAGTTCTTCAAGCACATCATCAATTTGAAATGTATCCATTTTTGTGTGGATATCACTTAAAATATCCCATGCTTCCTTTGCTTTGGTGCATTCAATGATGTTGTCTAGCTCTAAATTATCCTCTCCTTGTGTGATATAACTCAGTGCATCATCGTTGTTTCTTTGAAGTTGCATTTGCGTCCAGTCATCTTGATCGTCGGCATATCTTGGATCTATACATTCCCACCACCTCTTCTGAGTGAGAGTAGCTTTAGTTCTCTTCGCCGAATAGAAATAATTCAATTCATTCAGAATTTCATGCCTTTTTTCCTTTGTCTTCGCCTGCCATTTTGTGTACCTCTCTGTGTCACGGCACCCTTGTAGTTCAGTCCTTCCACAATGTAGGACACGATGTTGTTCTACTTCCTAATTTTCCCCCTTTTTACGAGATTTATTTCACTGTTGGCGCTTGGAGTATCCTGGGCCCAAAACCTGGTAAAGTTTGATTTTCTATTGTGTGTGATATTTCTCTTCATTTAATATACATTCTTTCTAATACTTTCTTTCTACCTTCGTGAGTTGGATTACCAAAAACACCTTTACACATGTTGCGTTCTAATGTCCAACTGAGGTTACAAGGTACGGGTGACAGAACAACACACTACAGTTAAGTCTCGCCGTATGGGGCGGGTTTGTTTACATTATGGTAAGGGAACGACTGACGTTGGCATTCGTTACTTCCAGGCGGTAAAAATGGAAATCAAATAATTACAAAGAAACAAAACTGAGAATCACATGATCAGATTATTTTAACATGTATAATAATGGCCAAGACCCCCAGCATGTACAGAATACCACTAACATAAACTTTCACACCTAACCTACAAACCTTGTCCTTACCTGCGACTCAGAGTATTCTTAACAATAAGGTTGGAAATAAGGAAGTTACAGGGCATGGCCGGCATCATACACACACCCCTACAACTGCCCCAAGCAAACAATTAATGTGAGGACTAAACTTAAGAGAAATTGAGTCAACCATTCTTCTATGCCTAAGCCGGCCTACAAATGCTCCTAAATCATGAATGTCTATTTCTCCCCAGTTTATCCATTGTATAACCAATACACACACACAGATTGCCCGGACCATATTTCCGGACAAGGCTCTTTAACGGTCAGTCATAGCCCCCAAGAGTAGAAGACCTGACCAGTGTTGTCAGCGTCTTGCAAAATCTCAGCTCACAAGAATCTGTTTTTAGAGTATTGCTCCGCCCAGATCAATCACACTTTTCAGAGTCTGCTAGATACATATGCAAGAGAATCAGCTTGGCCAAGAGACACACCCAACCAAGACAAGCCTTAGTATAACCAATATGGTGATACCTAACGCGGCGTTGAATTATCCTACTCTGAAAATATTAATAAGACTTTATTACCCAGAATATCCTGAAACATATTAAAATTTAAGTTTTTACAAGATAATTAAAGTTTTTATGGGGGATAACGAGAATGCAGTCCCCCGCTACCAAAAATTTCACACCTGAGTTGACCACATTTGGGTCAATCGCAAGGGTCAGCACCACCGGAGTGAAATGGTGAGCCTCTCATTGGGGGAACCACCTTCGTGATCATGGCCACACAGTGTTTCCTGCCAGGTAAGTATGCTCTTGCCACTTGCTTGCTTGCTTGCTGAACGATTGTTCAGTCTACATAGACTGAACACGGGCTCTTGCGTTGGCAGCCCGTCGATCTCGTGACATATGTTTGCCTCAAGTAAATGAGACATTCCAAATTGTTTTCCTACCTAAAGGAACTTCCACTCTTGCCACACATCACAGCATCCAAGATGAGGTGAACTGAGTACACTTCTTCTCATATTAGTTTGTATGCAATAAATTCTTTAAGATGATGTATATAATACATTTAAGTTCATAGAAACATGCTTGAACCATTTTATAATATAAATAATGCATCTTAGTGAATTATTGTAAAACGATATTTTTCTTAAGTGACTTTTCAATGTTTTTTATTCTTTGTCTGTTGACAGCTTAAGTTCTAAACCTCCCTCCCCCCCCCCACCCCTAGGGGATTTCCCCTATTCAATATTTCGGAAATCCTTTTAGTTATAATAAATCCTAACGAAGGAAAATGTCATCTTTTACAAACAATACATATAGATTTACATACAGGTGGCTGCTATCATACATACACCCCTTGATATATATTGATAGCTAAAGTAACACAAATGGAAAGCTTCACAATTTATAGAATCCATGATTGTAAAAAAAAAAAAAAAAAAAAATGAAGATTAACACTAATCATTAGGAGGAAAATTTAATATTCAATAAGTAGATGTCCTTATAACAAGAGCTTTGCATCTTCTAAATATCGAAATAAGTAGATGTCCTAATAATAAGTGATTAACATCTGCTTGGCTCGATTCGGTAAAGATTACCAGGACCTTATATCAACCTCCACAGCATACTACCAGCTTATATCATCTACAAAGCATATTACCCAGCTTATATCACCTGCTCCGCATATTACCCAGCTTATATCATCTGCTCAGCATATTACCCAGCTTATATCATCTGCTCCCCATATGACCCAGCTTATATCATCTGCTCAGGATATTACCCAAGTAAAAAAAAAAAACTGTGGAGAGAGCTAAGAGAGACCACAAATTAAAGGTCATCTGGTTATATCGCCCAAGTTCAGTCGAAAGGCGTATGGTTATTCTAATTCTCTTTAATCTTCTATCAAAATACTAATGACAAGCTTTACTGAATATCAGTTAGAAACAATAGACTTAATCCTTGACATAGGTAACTTGTAGAACATTGGAATCTAGTTTTGATAGGCTGAATTAAAGTCAAGCTGTTCAACAGACCATGAATTTTCAGCAGCTAATGCAAGTAACAGTCAAGTGCTTGATTTCCTCACTACAGGATTGTAAGTCTCGAGGTAGTCCACATAACGTGTTAGGCAGAACCCCCTGGCCACAAGTCTTGCTTTGTGTACCCCTACCTCACCTACTTCAACGTATTTTCTTCTGAATACACACTTGCAATCAATCATTTTGTGTCCTGTAGGTCTTGGCACTGTTTTCCAGGAGTCCATGCTTTATAACATTTCATTTCTTGCAGCATTGCAGCTTCTCATTTGTCTTTGTCAGGACAATTGAATGCTTCTTCGACAGTCAATAAGTATTTTGGAAAATGCTGGAAATATGTATTGACCTTGCAACATTGGCACTTCCTTGGTTTCCTCATCCTTTGGGATCTTTGACAAAATTACGTTCTTCGTCATGGTTCTCTTGATGATTTTCTTGATTATCATGATTTTCTTGTTTTTCAAGAAATTCTTATTGATTTTCTTTACTGTTTTCAAAATTTTAAGGTTTGTCTTCTTGATTATCTTGATTTTCTTCCCTGTTTTTATCATCTGAGAAATGGTTCTCCCCAGTGGAGTTGTTATGAGTGTCCGAGTCAGATAAGAAGAAAGTTACTGCTTGCTTCTTGGGTGCAGTTTCTACTGTTGGTTCCCTTATCTTGAAAGGGTAAATCTCTTCTTTAAAATCAATGTTAATGGCATTGATCATGACTTGTTTGTTGATATTCCGCAACTTGAATCCCTTTTGGCTTGGGCAAACCCCCATGTAGACACATCTTTCTGCTTGAACTTCGAGCTTCAGTCTCTCCCTAGGCTTAGCTCAAGCTTCACAGCCAAACACTTTAATCAATTTCAGGTTGTCACATTTGAGGTTTCTCCCATTCCACAGCGCTAATAGAATTTCGTTTATGGCAATTGACATTGTTCTATTCTTGATGTAATTAGCATGAAGAATAGTGCAAAAAATTCCCCTCACAACGATTTAACATAACATTTTTGTGTATGCGTCTGTATAACCATAATCTTCCTTTTACCGTAAGGTTATTAGTATTGCGTGTTCATACAGGTTATTGATTGATTGATTATTGAGAATTGTCAATTGTCGGGTAATTGGTTAACAGAAATTATGTTATTTCGTTTATGTCTCTATTCATGAAACCAAAATTTGCATGTCTTCGTATTTTGTAGAAATATGTTCTTAATTGCATATTATGTTAAGAGTTAAAGAACCACATTTTACGAGAGAATAACACTCTTACGTTATTGTTATTTTCATGCATGACTATGGTTTTAGTATGTAGCATTTCACGTATGGTCAATCACCGTAAAATATGCTTACAAAATGTTAATATAAATTTCAGTTTTAATAAGAAGTTTCGTTTGTGCTTCTGGCAAATGTGTTGTACCTGTGGTAGTAATTGAAGGTACTGTAACTAGTTTACATCTCGCCAGAGAATCTATCAGTTGAGGTCAAAGGCTAGAACACAACGAGAGCAGTGTTCGCCCTATGATTCACCTAGTTCGCGCTCTTCCATAGATGTATGGGCATGATACTACCCATGAACGTATTTGTCACACACCACCAAACAGCTAATTACATTTAAGAAATGTGTTTAAAATTACATGCTGTGTGTTTTTAATTTGTTTTTATGTTGATCTTTGAAATTGTATCAAGGTTTTTTGTGTTAATGTAAATCTTGTAGGCAGTCTTACATACTTTGTAATTGTATAACTTGTCTCCTTTCCTCGTATAAAATCTGAATGCACGACGAAGGAGACAGCTTTTTGCTCTGGGCCTCAGGCTCAAACTTTGAGCTGATATGTTATCGGGTGTCGTGGCGGTGGTGGATGTGTGTGTGTGTATAAGACTAGAAGTGGTGATTTACCCTTATTCTTTAAACTTTGTCGTAATTTTGTTAAAGTGCCATTGCCTTATAAAACGGATTTTGAGCGAAGCAAAAAATCTATTTTTGGGTGAGGTAGCCATGTCATCCTGATGGAAGGTTCCTATTAGTAGATTCCAAGGGATATTTGAACTACAGTGATATTCCTAGAGAATTTACCTTTAGTTCTCCATAATTCTAACTCCTGGCACGAATATCCTTAAGATTTCTCTTAACGATATCGCACAAATCAGGGGACGTATATCTTGATATGACACATAGAAATCTTCACCCAGATCAGCGTTTTCGCCTCGAGGGGAAAGAGTGACATATTAGAAGGGGAAAGAGTGACATATTAGAAGGGGAGTCGTTATCAAGGTTACCCTTCCTCCCATACTACTATTGAGTATCTATATAGCGCCATATCCAAGATGGCGGTTATTCCTTGTAGCATTGAGCATGGTGCTACAGATATAGTAGTTTCGGGAGGGATCCTGCCAAGGCCTTTTCTATAGAAAAGGAGGGCGGGGCCAACAGGACAACATGGCTATCTCACCCAAAAACAGGTTTTTCGGGGCCTCAAGGTTAGCATATATTGTATGAACAAACACAAGTATCCACCTGATATACAAACGGTCTCACGGTTTGAATATATTGTCGGGACAATATCAGTGTCAACTACAGTATATCCATTGTTTTTAAGCATACTATGAAATGATGTTTACTTAAATAAATAAGTAAGAAAACTCTGGCATATTTAATGTGCAAATTGCAGGGCACAATAGGACGCAATTACATTCTATTAAACATTTATTTCGAATAAATGACTAAATGGAATAACGACTGTAACGAATGTAACGGGTTAAAGGAATTATACGTGCAACGTATACAGAAAATATTTTTCCTCCCTGAAAAGGAAGGAATGATGAGTGCCACTCTAAAACTAAAAATATTGATAAATTTTTCCAATATAAATTCTGTAAATGATGTATACTATCAACACTGTGTACTATGTACACACGGCACAAGAGTTATCTGTATAATTCCACACTGACATTTTGAACAGTCTTAGTGTCACCATGGTGCCACTCACTTGAAAGGTATCACACTGGAAGTGTCAACCTTTTTCACCTTAATTGATAGTCCCAATCAATTAATTGTTCATCGCAGCACTAGACGACAGGTTTTAAAATACACTACCTGCCGCCACCACATAATGCTTCAGTTCATGGACTTGCTTAGCGTAGTGTTTGTAGAACACTCTGGATGATTTCCATCCAGTATATGAGCGAAGACGCTCAAAGTCCATATACTGTAAAAAGTTCAGTGATGAAGCAATTTTCCTCGGATCATGACCTGCGTGTGTACTGTCTGGATCCGCTTTGCGAATAAAGTAGGTGAGCTTCACCCTCAGTTGTTTTAGGGATAAGTCTGATCCTGAGGTTTCTCTTTTGTAGAGCTGTTCTCCCCTGAAGTCTGAAGTTCTACGAAGATAGACCTTTAGACACTCTACTGGACATAGAGAGACATCTTCCTTCAGAGGGAAGATTCTCCAGGGACCCATCTTTTAGTGGGTAGCTCGTTCTTGGCGAGAAAAGCTTGATCAGGAAAGAGATTCAGTTCTCCCACTTCTGTGAACTGAATGTGGCCCTCATTTCTTGACAGGGCTACTATTTCACTAACTCTATCCCCTGAGGATATAGCAAAGAGGAAAATAACCTTCTGGGTTAGATCCTTGAGAGAACAATCTTCATTGTTCACAGATGAAGCATAATGTAGGACCTTGTCCAAAGACCATGAAATGGGCTTCGGAGGAGCCGTAGGCCTTAGACTAGCGCATGCCTTCGGGATCTTGTTAAAGATTTCGTTCGTCAGATCCACTTGAAAGGCATCTAGAAGAGGTCTAGTCAAGCCTGACTTACACGTAGTTATCGTGTTAGCTGCCAGACCTTGATTATGAAGGTGGATAAAGGACAGACAGAAGTCTATTGAAATTTCTTTCGGTCCTTTTGATTTAACAAAAGCAACCCACTTTTTTCCAAGACGATTCATATTGTCTTCTGGTTAACTTGGACTTGTATTCTTCTAAGAAGTCTATACTGCCTTTTGAGATCCCAAAACTTTTCTTAACCGCTAGGGTGAGAAAATCATGAAATGAAGGTTTTGGGTTCTCTGTGATGAATCGAAGACAGTTAACTTCTGAACCCGTTGAAATAGTGCTGGGTTCAGTACAAGGGCCAGCCTCAGCCTCAGTTCCCTCACTAAGGGGGAACCAGTTGCTCATGAGCTATTTGGGAGCCACTAGAGCTGCCGTTCCTTAGAAGGATCTCAGCATGTTGAGGACCTTCGGCAGGAGATTGCATGGAAGGAACAGGAAATTCCGGGTCCATCCATTCCAAACTAGGGACATGGCGTCCGTTACCTTCTCTAGAGGGTCCTCGTATGGGGCTACATATTGAGGTAGTTTCTTGATGACGCTCGTCACGAAGAAGTCCATCTGCAGTTCCGGGACTTGTTCCAAGATGGAAGAGAATGAGTCTGCATCTGTGGGCCATTCTGACTCTATCGGCTTGAGCCTGAGAAAAGCCTCTGCTGTCACATTGCGGATCATTTGTAAGTGAACTACTGATAGGTGCCGTTTCTTTAGGCAAGGGATAGCTAATATCGCGTAGATCATCTGGGACGATCTCGAGCCTTGTCGGCTCAGACGTCTCGCTATCACTTCGCTGTCCATGGTTTCCAAAATGTTGATGAGAAGAGTCTTGAACAGAGATGACCAAGACCCTTGGACTTTCTTTTGATGGGAGTGAAATCCCCATTCTTCCGTCGAGGCATCAATGTGGATGATAATCGATGGTAGAGGTGGTTGCAAGGGCACGGTCTTCATTAGGCTCTTGGCCTTCGACCATGGGTTGAGAAGTGATCAAAGTAAGGCCGATATTGGTCCTTTTAGATCTCTTTGAGCGTTTATGCGTTATCTTCACCAGACTCCTGACACATCTTTCAGCTGTGCTCTTAGCACTGGGTCTGTCACTGCTGCAAACTGGAGAGAGTTCAGTACTCTTTCCTGTTAGCGTCTTGAAATCCTGTCGGATTACAGTAGTTTCTTGACCAACCCTGCGATCTCCTTCTTCTTCCCTAAAAGAAAGGAGAGACAATGTGACATCAGGTTCCAATGAACTTTCAGTCATTGAAACCTTTGAGCTGGAGAGAGTCGAGACTTCTTGAGGTTGATTTTGCATCCCAGAAGTTCCAGGAACTGGGTAACTTCCTTGGATGCTTGCAGACCAGCCTCTTTGGGTGCTGCCCGCACCAGCCAGTCATCCAGGTACTTTGTTACCTGAACAGTTTCTAGGCGTGGTTGTTGCACGACTGCGTCTGCCAATTTCGTGAAGATACTTGGGACTATGTTTAGTCCGAAGAGTATGGCTCTTAGAACATACTTTATCTTCTGAAACTCGAATCCTAGGTAGGAGGAGAGGGGGCGACTGACTAGAAGATGCCAATAAGCATTTGTCAGGTCTATCGAGACTGTGAACGCCCCTTTCTTCAATAGGGTCCTTATGTGCAGAAGGATTAACATCCTGAACTTGCTGTTTCTTATGAACTTGTTGAGTGGCAACAAGTCCAGAATGACTCTGAGTTTTCTTGAGAACTTCTTGGGATCACAACACAGCCTTCCCAGGAATTTGATGTACTTTGGTTTCCTTATAACCTGTACGCTCAAGAGCTATAGGGTATACTCTTCTAATACGGGGTTGAAGTGTTGGAAGAGTTGAGTAAATAATGGTAGAGACATGTCTAGTTTCCGTCCTAGTCCAATCTTGATTAGGCCTTGGGCTCAAGGATCGAAGGTCCACCAATCCTAAAGTTGTTGGAGCCTCCGTCCTACCGGAAGCGTCTCCTTGCTTTGATTGATCGGAGGGTTTACCTCCTTGACTGCCTACCTGGGGCACCGCGGTCATAGAAACTGTGGGATGTTGTTGAGCAGGCCGAGGGAAATGTATAGGCTTTTTCGTCTTCCTTTTAGGTTGGAACCCACATCCGGGGAAGACTTCCTCTTTGAAGAGATGCCCCACTTCTGGAGAAGGTTCCTATTCTCCGTGATGGCTTTCTCGACTACCTCTTTGACTACATCGTTTTGGAAGAGGTTTTTACCCCAGATGTTGGAAGATATCAACTCCCTACTGAGAAGATTAGGTGGACTTACTTCCATTCCTTCTCCTGCATGGGTAAGGAAGTGACAGAGGCCTGCACTCCTCAAGTGCAGGGCATGGTTTGCTTACCTCCACTGCCTTAGCAACAAATTTAAAAGCCTACCACATAAAGGGGAATGATACTGAAGCAAGAGCAAGAAAGGTAGGGTGTTTCTTACTCAAGGCGAATACTTTCGATACCGAATAACCCGCTTTTCTCAGGCTAGAGAGTTTGTGCCTTATCGTGGTCGAAAACCATGACTTCCTCCAATTCTGTCTCCTCTTTTGATATTGGTTCATGCTTCAGTCGAATGAAGCAATCAGGGAAAGCGTTAAAGCTTGGCCAAAACTGGATATCGTCTAAGGGGACAGCTCCCATCTTCTCTGAGATGTAGAGTTTGCCGTTCAAAATTGGCATAAGCTCCGCATACCTCCAGGAATTGGTTTTGGAGCAGGTCGGAAGGTCTTGGTCTCTGGGTCGCTCGAATGACCCTCGTTAGGCGATAAGTGGAGCTTCACTGAGCTCTCTCTTGAATTTCGTTTCCCTTGCTCGCCTCGTTTGCGAATGTTCTCCGTTAAATCCGTAAAATGGGCCAGCGCCTGGCTCGTGTTCTCCAATGGAGGGGTAGAAGGTGAAGACGTCGAGGGTAACGGCTCCGGGGCCAGCACAGACGGAAGAATTTCCGACAAGACATCGTCGACATCTCCCGGAGGTGCCTCCCTGCCATCCGTCTTGATGGTAATCTGGACGCAGGGAGGTGCGAGTCGTGCTTGAGGCACAACCATTTCACTACCCGCTTTCGGGAACAGTAAACTACGCATCCTATCGTTAGGTAGGTATGGCCCCTGAGAGTTTTCCTGGAACCCTCTTACCCATGTGCGTAGCTTTTTACGTGCCGCATCCATAGACTCCGTTGACTTGGGGTCATCAAAACCTTCGGTCACTAAGGTCCGGCAGATATTGCAGGGATTCGGTAATAATGGTGCAGGGGGCATGAGACCTGCATGCTGTATGACCGTTGAAATACTTACTCCTAAGATTGCACATGTCATCTGGGGTTCCTCCTGTAATGAAAGGAAAACTAAATGAGTATACGATTGTTTATCTCACATGATAAACAGATATGCAATTATTCATATTTTATTCCTTATAGCTTAGGATAGTAAGCTAGAAAGAAATGGGGAAAGACACATACTTGTGTATCCCCCCCAGCCAATTGCTGTAACCTCCCCCCCAATATTGAAGATAAAGAGTTTCCTTTATCAGGGTAACTCGAAAGAGAAAGGTTCAAACCCCTAGGAATAGAAGTGTACAATGCCACTGACCCTTCTAATTATTTAATATTGTGGGGTAAGTATTAGCTGATTTTCAATCAGAGTATTGAAGGGTTTCTATTCTTTCAATATAGGTTCGGTCTCAGCAAAAGCCTGTAAAAGGGTACACAAGATATGTTAGAAATTAACTACTGTATAATAATACTACAGTTTTCTGTTTGCAGTATATATTATATTGCAAATATACTAGCTACCGTATAATCATATAGTGTAGTTCAGCCAGAGTGTTGCCGGCATGGCTAGCACCTGGCGGCACGGTCCGGCCGGCATGTCGCCGACTGGACTAGCAATTATTAAAGACACATACTTGTGTATCCCACCCAGCCAATTGTTGTGACCTTCCCTTCCAATATTAAAACTATAGAGCTTCCTGATCAGGGAAGCTCAAAGATAAGGGTTCTAACCTTTAGGGATCGAAAGTGTACTACCACTGACCCTTCTAAATATTCAATATTGTGGGGTAAATTGTAGACTGATTTCTAATCAGAGTATTGAAGAAATTCTATTCTTTCAATAAAGGATTGGTCTCAGCAAAAGACTGGGTAAGGATACACAAGATATGTTGGAAAATAACTACTGTATAATATATACAATAGTTTTCTATCTGCAGTATATACTCTACTGCAAATATACTGGCTACTGTATAATCATACACTAATTCAGCCGGCATATTGCCGGCAGAGCTACTCCCTGGCGGCAGAGTCCAGCCGGCATATGGCCAGCAGGTTTGTACCCGGCAGCACCGGTACGGTCGGCATGCCCCCGACTGAGTAAGTACCTGACGACGCCGTCCCGGCCGGCAGCGGCACTAGCTGATAGAGGGAGAAAGCATGGAGTGAAGGACTGCCTTATTACAATGTATGATTACACTAAATAAGGACGTAAGTATGAAAATTTACTGCCTTCCTCCACAAGGAAGGTTCAAATGGAAGGGGAGAATGCATCATTCAGGCTTCCATCCAGCCACAAAGACCGTGGATGGCAGTCCAAGGGAGGATTGAAGAACCTTCAGCGGCAGAGGGGTCTCCCACCGGCAGCCGCCATAGCCGGCACAACCTTCCCGGATCCTATGTCCGTAAGGAAAAGACTGAGTGGCTAAACAACTGCTTAAGTAGGAGCCCGGCCGGCCCCGCAACCCGCTGGCAAGCAGTGAGATTGCAGGACGACGGCCACAAGGAATGCGATGTCTAAGTCATCGCTAAAGGACAGAGGGGGTAGGGAAAAAGGTCCTGTATGAAGTGTGGAAGGAGGCGGCAGGGTTGCCGGTCCTAACACACAACAAAGAAACTCTGTTTCAATATCGGCGCCGTCCTAGGCGGCAGAAGAATATCTATTCTTCAACTTAGGGTCTGCCGAGTTAAGGAGGAGGCGGCAGGCTTGCCGCCCCCTCTCAACCCGGGAGAGACATCGTTTCAGTGTCGGCGCCATCCTAGGCGGCAGAAGAACGTTTATTCTTCAGCCTAGGGTCTGCGATCACAGGACTAGTCTTCTAGACAGCAGGGGAGAAGGTGGTGGCATCATACAACCACCTCAAGTGCGGCCTAGGGAGGTCTAGCCTCCTATGCCAGTGGCTGAGGCCAGCAGGGGAGTGACTACTCACCCTCCGAGCCAGCCACCGGAAAAAAACTGAATACTCTGAGATTCTGTCAAAAACCCAATGTCAGCTATCTGCCGGCCAGGGAAAGAAACAGAAAACACTAGCCTAGTCAAGCCGGAGTGTCTACTCAATGGCAAGACCAAGATAGGGTTGTAGCCTATGGCTACACTCAGAGGGAAGGAGGGATTACCCTTAAATCTCCACAGGAGACAAGTATCGAGTTATATAATTCTGGGAGATGTACTATCTCCCATTGAATTAATAACACGATACACGAGGGTAAACGGGGATAATGTCTGAAAGTATACTACATCGCCTACACTAGCTAGCTTAAGCAAGAGATCTCGGTTACCTAAATCACCGAAACTCTAACCTATACGATCGACAAAAGGAAGAGGAAATTATGCTTAAAATAAATATCTTTACTAGTATAATTGTGCCTAAATAGCTTTCATAATTTATTAATGCTATTACAACCGGGAATCATTCTGCTAACTAACTCTTGCATAATGAACCATATCACCCATGGTGCCTCTGGTGACGGGCCTAGCTCCTAACACAATTAATTACTCTAATTTCACTGTGGAACAGGTGCTAAAAATTATACATTGTAAATAATCAATCCTCAACTTTCCAGAAGCAAAAATAGCTGGAGATTACTTAATAATCCTCACAAAATCAATCAAGAAGGTTAGATCAACAGAGAACACCACCGTGAGATTCGCTACAAAAATAGGAATAACCGCCATTTTGGATATGGCGCCATCTAGATACTCAATATTAGTATGGGAGGAAGGGTAACCTTGATAACAGCTCCCCTTCTAATTGGCCACTCTTCCCCCTCTAGGTGAAAACGCTATTCGGGGTGAAGATTGCTCAAGATATACGTCCCCTGATTTATGCGATATCCTTTAGAGAAATTTTAAGGATATTTGCGCCAGGAGTTAGAATTCTGGAGACCTAAAGGTAAATTCTCTAGGAATATCACTGTAGTTCAAATATTCCTTGGAAGCTACTTATAGGAACCTACCATCAGGACGACATGGCTTGAGCCCAAAAATCCCTTGTCTGTCTTTGCATAATCCCTCATTTATGTAAAATTTAACTTTTAGCTATTAAACTAAGTTTGACTACATTTTGACAAGTGCGTTTCGATATCCTCCATTGATTTAAGTTCTTCTTTGATGCATAGTTGGTAATTAAGATTCGATCTAATACTTACTTAACATCAAGATGTTCATACTAAGAAGTTTGTGCAACTTATAGAAAACGAGACTACAAACTGCGGTCCTCTAAGGTCGGGAAATCTACCTGTGAGTACTCGCGAGAGAGAGAGAGAGAGAGAGAGAGAGAGAGAGAGAGAGAGAGATAGGGAAAGAGAGAAAAACAAACTTGTCCTGTTGTATCCTATTGAGACTTCTGAACTGAGTCCATGTCAGTAGGGACTGCTCAGTAGATGAAAGGACTTAGAGTGTAGTCCTATTATTGGGAATTATATGACTGTAGTACTATTGAATATCGGTTATACTAATTAATAGTTTATTGGGGGAGAGATATCTCCTGTTATTCCTTAAAAGCCGTAAAGGGAGCAGTAGTAGTTGTTACGAAAAGACATTTGCAGCGGCTTTTTAGTCAGTAACAACATTAAGTATATAGTCCACTTTATCCATCATTTTTTCCCCACAAATGGCTTCAGTCCAGAATTTGTGAAGTACTCCAGACTCTATTATCATGCATCTTGAGGAAAGAACGGGATAGTCAGCCGTCTCTCTATTCCCTTCTCTATAAGAAAAAACAGAGAATTCCTTGCTGACATACTCTCCTCAATTATCAGTCTGGAGACATGCCAAAAGTCTGTTGTATTTCCTCTCTGCCTTGACCATGTATTCCTTGAATTACTCCATTGTTTCACTTTTCTTCTCCATCATAGCAATTTCACTGTACCTTGAATGGCGGTCTAAAAATGTAACAAAGTATTAGCTTCCACTTGCATTGTACTATTTTCAGTACTTCACTACTGCTTGATTGACTTGCAGGCATTGTCCTATTTTAGGACTTACCTTCCATGCATGTTGTGTAGTACAGTATTCAAGTTTTCCCTTTGCTTCACAAACTTTGTGTAAGGGTAGTACATGTCCAAATCTTCTCTGCCACAAATTTATCGTTGCTCTATTTCCTGTGATTTCTATATCTTCATTCTTATTAAAATCTCTTTCCTTTCCTTGAAAATTTTTCTTGGCTTTCCCCTGATACATCTTCACTGCCTAATTCCAGTATCCTTTCAGAAATACTTCTTTTACATCTTTCACTTGTTTAACACCTTTGTATGTAACTAACTAAAATCCCTTTTCATTGAATTTTCTTTCAGACATCAGGTTTTGATCTAGATTTGGGGCACAGTATACTTCTTGTAATTTCAATTCATATTCACTATACTAGTCTTTCATTTTCATAATCACTTTTCCTTTGGCTAGAATGGAGACTTCCTGCCATAGCCCCATTTTACGTTACCTGTGATGCTACTATCAAAATCAACAACTATGTCTTTATGAGGTGTTATGTGATCACTAGCACCAGAATCCAAGTTCCATATTAATTTGGAATCTTCTTTCACTGGTTGGTGACTTGTTCACAATAGCATTCACTTTTTCTGTCATTTCACTTTCATTTTCAATTACTGCAACAATTGCCTTTGTATCTGTTCTGGTTTTGTCAACATTTCCTGATAGCTCCTCTTCTTTAGATTCACTTTCACAGTCTTTATCACTGTCATATTGTGCTTTCTTCCCTGATATTCTTTTCCTGCTTTTTTTTATTTTGTCTGTCCTCAGTATTGTTTCTTCTTTCTTCTGTCTCTTCTTTCTTCCTTATCTCTTCTTTCTTCAAATTTTGTACAGTATCTTGCTATATGTCCAAGCTGGCTAAAAGCATATCAGACAAATCTTTTGTCCTCACTCTTAAAGCCTCTTGCACCTTCTTCTCTTTTATAACGTGTACTTGAATTTCCATCTTCTTTTCTTGAATCTCTTCTGAAGTTCATATTATAAACTAAAAGCTTTTCTTCTTTTCTTGCTTTGAGTTTATTTTGCATCTCCTCGAAAAGCAGCACTGGCTTTACAGTTTTGATATTTAAATCTTCAATTTTTGAGAACTGTGACTTTAACAAAATTTGATATTTGGGAATATGTTTAAGACCTCTCAGCAAAAACGCAGCTACCATCGAGTTTCAAAATTGAGCTACTTCTTCCCCTAAAGCTGCATTTACATCCCTCCCCAATCTGTATACATACGCTATATAGTCCTTCATTGACATTTCTTCAGTTTTTCTGCAGTTACACAGTTCTTCAAGCACATCAACAATTTGAAATGTATCCATTTTTGTGTGGATATCACTTAAAATATCCCATGCTTATTTTGCTTTGGTACATACAATGATGTCCAGCTCTAAATTATCCTCTCTTTGTGTGATATAACTAAGTGCATCATCGTTATTTCTTCGAAGTTTCATTTGCATCCGGTCGTCTTGATCGTTGGCACATCTTGGATCTATACATTCCCACCACCTATTCTGAGTGAGAGTAGCTTTAGTTCTCTTCGCCCAATAGAAATAATTCAATTAATTCAGAATTTCATGCCTTTTTTTTCTGTCTTCGTCCGCCATTTTGTGTACCTCTCTGTGTCATGGCACCCTTGTAGTTCAGTCTTTCCACGATGTAGTACACGATGTTGTTCTACTTCCTAATTTTCCCCTTTTTTTTTACAAGATTTATTTCACTGTTGGTGCTCGGAGTATCCTGGGCCCATAACTCTTCATTTAATACACACCCTTTCTAATACTTTCTATCTACTTTCACGAGTTGGATTACCAAAAACCCCTTTACACATGTTGCATTTTAATGTCCAACTGAGGTTACAAGGTACGGGTGACAGAACAACACACTACAGTTTTGTTTCGCCGTATGGCGCGGATTTTTTTATATTATGGTAAGGGAACGGCCGACATTGGCATTCGTTGCTTCCAGGCGGTAAAATAAAAATCAAATAATTACAAAGAAACAAAACTGAGAATCACATAATCAGATTATTTGAACATGTATAATAATGGACAGGACCCCCAGCATGTACAGAATACCAATATCATAAACTTTCACTCCTAACCTACAAACCTTGTCCTTACCTGCGACCCAGCATATTCTTAACAATAGGGTTGAAAATAAGGAAACTACGGGGCATGGCCGGTATCATACACACCCCTACAACTGCCCCAAGCAAATAATTAATGTGAGGACTAAACTTAAGAGAAATTAAGTCAACCATTCTTTTATGCTCCTAAATCATGAATGTCTATTTCTCTTCAGTTTACCATTGTATAACACACCCAGATCGCCTGACCATATTTCCGGACAGAAGCTCTTTAACGGTCCTTCATGGCCCCCAGGAGTTTTAGACCTGACTGGTGTTTTTAGGGTCTTGCAAAATATCTGCTCACAAGAATCTGCTTTTAGAGTATTGCTCCGCCCAGAGCAATCTTACTTTTCAGATTTTTCTAGAAACATATGCAAGAGATTCAGCATGGCCAAGCAGTCTCGGCCCAGCTCTCGCGCCGACAAGAGCTCTCCAGCCTTCTGAAGTTCAGCAGCACCGGACTTGGCAACACCTGGATGGGTGGACTTATATCCACATAGTCACTAGGACCTCTCAACTTTGGTTGAAGAGGCCACATATAAGAAAAGAATCCAGTTATTTTCTTTGGCTTTTTGCCAATTAAATAACTGTTTTTGACCACAGTGACTGGCTCAATTACCATCCAGTATGGCTGATGACGGTCATGACAGTCTCCGTACTTATAGAAGGAGCTTATACCCATCCTGGATCAATCCCTGCAAGAATGGGGCTCAACAATGCAAGTGTAATCGCTGCCTAAGGTACCAGAACTACAGGCAGCAGCTAGCAGACTACATAGGGTTCAAAGTTAGGGACCCAACGGTACTCTCTTACAGGAAGACATGTAGTTGTTTTCAATGCTACAGCCTGGTACTCGAGAGTATCTACCACCTCCTACAAAGGAAGCACAGGCCAGGATACATGGATATACCATCCTACCCTCCACAGCCACCTTATCCAGATGTCTTCCAGAGAAAATACCGGGTGCAAGCACGGTACAAAGAGACAGTCTCTGCACCCAGTTGCAGTAACTCTCTCCCCTTTGAACGGGACTGTGACTGCCAGTCATGTGTGTATGCTATCTGGAGCAACACTGTAGGCCATAGCTCCCCCACTCATGCCAAACCAGCTATGGACTCCGAAGACCCACCTATCCCGGAGCCACCCACCCCATCTCCGGCACCACCTGTCCAGAAGACACCTGAAAAAATGGAAGCAGAGGACGCTCCACTCACCGCAACTCCGGAACCTGAGACCAACGTTTCAGCCATGGCTCTAGACCTGACTGAGGACAATCAACCACCGCAATTAGCAGAAATGCACCCAGAGGATTGCAACTGCACACCATGCCTCTCACAGCTCCTAATGGAGGCTCGGGCAATCACTGAGAACGACCCAAGCTTAGACCTAAACTTGGCCGCTGCTGAGGAACCACAACCACCTGTCAGCCAACCCAAACAGCTTGTCAAATTCAAGATGGCAGCTGTAGAAGGCTCACCGTCATATGCAGCAGTTGCTGCTATTGCCACCACCAACCCTGGCATCAAGATCACAGCCAGGGCCAACCTAAAAGGGGATTTAATTATATCTCCGAAGGACCTTGCCAGCGTCAACATCCTCCAACAGGAAACCTCCCTGACCCTCCTGGACCCCGAGAAGAGACTCAGACAGGCAGTGATCTATCGGTTTCCTGTCAACATGCCACTGTCATTCGTCACCGACTGCAGCAATGTTGCAAAAGCCGAGAGGAAGCTTGACCACCGCAAACTTCCCACCAACGAAGTAACAGTCACCTTTATTGGGCAAGTCCCTAAGGCACTGGATTTGGGCCTCTGGGGAAAGTTTCCCATCAGAAGTCCAAAGAGAGAACCACTGCGCTGTTACAACTGCCAGCGCTATGGGCACCATAAAGAAGAGTGCAGGAACCCTACAATATGCGGAGTCTGCAGCCACCGCCATCCCACACAGGACTGCATTGACGCACATCGGAATGGGACAAAAACCCAGGCAAAATGTCCTAATTGTGCGGGACCTCACCATGCATGGAACAAGAAATGTCCTGAATTCTTGAAGAGGCTACCAACCCCACTGGCAGCCCCACCGACCAAACCTGAGGCTGCACCAAGGCAGACACCTAACAAACCTGAGGCTGCACCAAGGCAGACACCGAAACCCCAGCGGATTCAGCGAACCAGGCCTCCCCGGCGACAATCCGAGACTCCCCCTCCAGGAGCCCCTATTGCAGCCACGGACCAAGAACCCAGCGCTGTCGCTAGCCCAGCTGAAGAGCCAACCTCCAGCGCTGTGCAATCTCCTCCCCAACCCCCAGCAATATCTGCCATCTTATCCCTGGCAGAGGCCCTGCCAGTGGATACCTTGATCCCCCTAGTACTGCAACTACTAGTCAAAGTCTGCTCCCTTGCTAAGACTCCCTCCTCTGTAATTCATTCCCTCCTCAGTCCCTTAGTTTCACCCTCCCCGGTGCAGAGATAGGCATCTATGCTTAAATCTGCCACTTTTTCCTACTACTCGAATTCTTCCCTCCTCTCCCAGTCTCTCCTACTTACTGGGACTTACTGCTATCAACACTTTTACCTACTACTGAAACCTTTCATTTCGGCTCCAAATGGTCCTGCTTCTTGGTCCGCAAGGTCATGCTCTTGGTGCTGAGCGACCACACTGGCAACCACGCTCAAGGGGCTGAGCAGTTGCAAGACCTATCTTTGCCAACCTGGCGACTATGCTCAAGGGGCTGAGCGGTCGCACCTGCAGCTACGCTCAAGGAGCTGAGCGGCTGCAAATCCAGACATGAGAGACTGGTACTGCTGTGACACTATTGCCTACTTAGGGCAATAAATACTACGGGCTGCTACGCAAAAGCCCGTGTCCAGCAGTAAGGCTGGGCAATCTTTTAACTTAGTACCTACTTTTTTGCGTTTGATCACCTACGGGCCGAACAATAGAAAGGCCCGTGCCAACAAGAAGTGTTGGCTTTAATACACCAACAACAACAACATGGCCAAGAGCCACATCCAGCCAAGGCAAGCCTCAGTATAACCAATAGGGTGATACTTCACGCGTTGAATTACCCTACTCTGAAAACATTAATGAGGTCAAGTATGGAAACTTTATTACTCAGAATATCCTCAAGCATATTAAACTTTTAGTTTTTCCAAGATAATGTAGAGTTTTTATTGGGGGATAGCGCGAACGCAGTCCCCCGCTACCAAAAATTTCGCACCCGAGTTGACCACATTTGGGTCAATCGCAAGGGTCAGCACCACCGGAGTGCAATGGTGAGCCTCGCCTTGGGGGAACCACCTTCGTGATCATGGTGTCCCCTGTGCCAGGTAAGTATGCTCTTCCCTGTGTGTGTGTGTGTGTAGATTGCCATGCATATAGCATGACACGGGCTCTTGCCTTTGGGCAGCCCGTAATAGGATTGGGTTTGTAAAAGGTATACTCCAAGGAGTAAAATTTGTATTAGTAAATGGAACGTTAGGTAATAATAGGAAAAGGAATGTCAGGTTAGGGATAGTTAAAGGAAATGATATGTAAGGATGATAAATGAATGATGGAATGGAATGGAATGGTACAAGACGTGACAAGGGGTAGATAGTAACCCGAAAAGGGGGTCTCCCTTTTAGGTCCACGAAAGAAAGTTTTTAGTAAGAGGATAAAGTATTGATAGTAGTAAGTCCCAGTAAGTAAAAGAGACTGGGAGAGGAGTGAAGGAATTTTTAGTAGGAGAGTAAAGGAGTAGGTTTAAACAAAGAAGTTTATTCCTGCTCTTTGTGGTGGAAAAGGGGGAGGAGGCCAAAACTGTGCTGCGCTCGGTCAGCTGGCACGAGAAAGGCCCCCTAAGGATAGGGTAAGAGGAGGGTTAACAGGGAAAGAGGGTGGGAGACAGGAAAAACAAGAGCTGTTTCCTTATGAGGAAGACAGCCTTGTAATAACTATTCTCCATTTAGGAATAGGGAATTGGGAAGGGAAGGATTGCAAGTAGGGAAGGATTATCTCTGCTCAGTGGCTGAGAACTGGAACTGTTGCAGGAGTTGCTGGAAGGTGGAGGTTGATGAGAGGGAGAGGACTTTGGTAAGGATCTGGAAGGCGATAGGTATGAGGTCTTGCAAGGTGAGAGACTCAATTGCTTGAGTCAAGGTTTGGGAAGGGGAAGAGGATGAAGGTCGTTGCAGGTCCCTTTGGGGAGCAGTTGCAGGTCGGTGCTGATCCTTCTTAGGAACAGTTGTAGGTCGTTGTTGGTCCCTTTGGGGAGCAGTTGCAGGTCGGTGCTGATCTTTCCTAGGAACAGTTGCAGGTCGTTGCTGATCCTTTTTAGGAGCAGTTGTAGGTGTAGATGCAGGAGCTATTGTAGATGTAGAAGTAGGAGCAGGAGTTGGCTGAGTTGGTCTTCTCTGGCGAGGAGTTCTCTGTTCTTTAGGTGGCTGGGATGAAGCTGGTTTGTTTTGGTTTGAAGAGGATGTATTCTTCATAGCTGCTATCCTCTTGAGACGCTCTGGGCAGCGCTTATTCCAAGCATGGTGTGGCTTGGAACAATTGGGGCACTTGGATGTGGTTTGTCGTCCTTCTTTATGGGCCTTTATGCACACTTCTGTGCTATGTCGCTGGCTGCAGACACCGCAAATAATGGGGCCTCTGCATTCTTCTTTATGATGTCCAAAGCGTTGGCATCTGTAACATCGAAGGGGCTCAGGTGTGTAATCCTCGATGGGGAAAGTACCCCAGACTCCTAAGTCCAGTTTGGAAGGAACTGGACCTATAAAGGTGGCAATTAGGCGTTGAACAGGAACGTCATCCTTGCTTGTGCAGCGAACAGCACAGTCAATATTGCTGCACGAGGTCACAATGGAGATAGGCATCGTCACAGGATACCTGGTAATGACTGCCTTCTTCCTGATAAAAGCAGGATCCAGCAGTGTTAAGGTGGAGTCTTCCTGAAGGAATCTGGCTGTCTCAATGTCCTTGGGATAGATGATAAGATCACCTTTCCTGTTAGGTCTTGCAGTGAGTTGCATGCCAGGTTTGGCAGCCATGGCAGCAACAGAGGCATAAGAGAGCTCGTGGTTTGCCTGTGAAAGTCGAAACTTTGGCAGAGGTTTCTTTGGCTGTGTAGCTGGGATGTTCTCTTGTATAACAGTGGCTTCTTGCAGAAGTGTCTGGAGGCAATCTGTGCAGTTGCAGTCCATAGAGTGGGCCCCCTGTTCGGTCTCCATGGCGTTGGAGGACTCAGGCTCGTTGGTAGGAGGGATGACTGCAGTTGCACCTAATTGCTGAGGAGTTGTAGGGACAGACAAGGACGAGTCTGTGCTCTCAGTCCTTGGAGTCACAAGTGGCGATGCTGGGGCTGGTTCTGGCACTGGTGAAGAGTCTATAGAAGTCTTCTTTTTCTTGTTCTTTTCCATACGGGTTATTTCCTTAGTACACTTTATAAGCTGGTCAGAGAGATCTTTACATTCCTCACAGAGACAGTGGGAATGGTGGTATTTCACTACTGGATTTACAGTGTAGTTATATCCTTTCAATTTCTTGAAAATGAATTTACGTTGCTCCTTATAGCCATCACAGAAATCACATGTACAGGTTGGATACTCATCACAATGTCTGTTTTCTATAGGGTAATAACCCCACCCAGGTTCTCCCAGATACCGAATAGACATCGTGGTTGAACTCTACGGGAATCACAGTGAAAATTTCGGTAGGTTACGATGCACATAATCCAAGAGTAGTTGTCGACACCGAGTCTAAGCGAACACTGAGCTCTTCCCACACATCACAGCATTCAAGCTGAGGTGAACTGAGTAAACGTCTCCTCATATTAGTTTGTATGTAATAAATTCTTCAAGCTTATGTATATAATACATTCAAGTTAATGGAAAAGTGCTTGAACCATTTTAAAATCTTATAAATAAATATGTCTTATAGAACTATTGTAAAGAGATATTTTCTATTCTTTGTCTATTGACAGATTATGTTCTGAAACCCCCTAAGGGGATGTCCCTTATTTAATATTTCGGAAAATATTCTAGGTAAAATAAATCCTAACGAAGGAAGATGTCTTTTTTTTACAAAAAATACATATACATATACATAGAGGTAGCCGCTATCATACATACACCTCTAAATATATATTGATAGCCAAAGTAACACAATTGGAAAGCTGCGCAATTTATAGAATCATGAAAAAAAAAATGAAGACTCCAATATTAATCATTAAGAGAAAAATTTAATATTCAATAAGATGTCCTTATAACAAGAGCTTTGCATCTTCTCAATATCTAAATAAGTAGATGTCCTCATAATAAGTGATTTGCATCTGCTTGGTTCGATTCGGTACAGATTACCAGAAGCTTATATCAATCCCCTCAGCATATTACCAGCTTATATCATCTACCAAGCATATTACCCAGCTTATATTACCTGCTCCGCATAATACTCAGTTTATATCCTCTGCCCTGCATATTACCTAGCTTATATTATCTGCTCAGCATATTACCCAAGGAAAAAGAAAGCTGTGGAGAGAGGTAAGAAAAACCACATACTGAAGGTCATCTGGTCATGTCGCCCAAGTTAAGTTGAAATCCATATGGTTATTCAAATTCTCTTTAAACTTCCATCGAAATACTAGTGACAAGCTTTACTGGTTCAGTTAGAAATACTAGACTTAATCCTTGACATGGGTAACTTGTAGATCATTGGAATCTAGTTTTGATAGGCTGAATTAACGTCAAGCTGTTCAACAGACCATGAATTTTCAGCAGCTAATGCAAGTAACAGTCAAGTGCTTGATTTCCTCACTACAGGATCGTAAGTCTCGAGGTAGTCCACATCAGGTGTTAGGCAGAACCCCCAGGCCACAAGTCTTGCTTTATGTACCCCTACCTCACCTACTTCAATGTTTTTTCTTCTGAATAACAACTTGCAATCAATCAATTTGTGTCCTGTTGGTCTTGGCACTATTTTCCAGGAGTCCATGCTTTATAACATTTCATTTCTTGCAGCATTGCAGCTTCTCATTTGTCTTTGACAGGAAAATTGAATGCTTCTTCGACAGTCAATAAGTAATTTGGAAAATGCTGGAAATATGTATTGACCTTGCAATATTGGCACTTCCTTGGTTTCCCCGTCCTTTGGGATCTTTGATAAAATTACGTTCCTCGTCATGGTTCTCTTCATGATTTTCTTGATGATTGTTATTTTCTTGTTTTTCAGGTAATTCTTATTGATTTTCTTCACTGTTTTCAAAATTTTATGGTTTGTCTTCTTGATTATCTTGATTGTCTTCCCTGTTTTTATTGCTGGTGTTATTATCTAAGAAATGGTTATCCCAATTGGAGTTGCTATGAGTGTCCGAGTCAGATAAGAAGTTACTGCTTGCTTCTTGGGTGCGGTTTCTACTGTTGGTTCCCTTATCTTGAAAGGGTAAATCTCTTCTTTTAAAATCAATGTTAATGGCATTGATCATGACTTGTTTGTTGATGTTCCGCAACTTGAATCCCTTTTGGCTTGGGCAAACCCCCATGTAGACACATCTTTCTGCTTGAACTTCGAGCTTCAGTCTCTCCCTAGGCTTAGCTCAAGCTTCACAACCAAACACTTCAATCAATTTCAGGTTGTCACATTTGAGGTTTCTCCCATTCCACAGCGCGAATAGAATTTCGTTTATGGCAATAGACATTGTTCTATTCTTGATGTAATTAGCATGAAGAATAGTGCAAGAAATTCCCCTCACAACGATTTAACATAACATTTTTGTGTATGCATGTATATAACCATAATCTTCCTCTTACCGTAAGGTTATTAGAATTGCGTGTTCATACAGGTTATTGATTGATTTTTTATTGAGAATTGTCAATTGTCGGGTAATTGGTTAACAGAAATTATGTTATTTCGTTTGTGTCTCTATTCATGAAACCAAAATTTGCATGTCTTCGTATTTTGTAGAAATATGTTCTTAATTGCATATTATGATAAGAGTTAAAGAACCAAATTTTACGAGAGAATTACACTCTTACGTTATTGTTTGTTTCATGCATGACTATGGTTTTAGTATGTAGCATTTTACGTATGGTCAATCACCATAAAATATGATTACAAAATGTTAATAGATGTTTCAGTTTTAATAATAAGTTTCGTTTATGCACTTCTGGCGAATGTGTTGTATGTGTGGTAGTAGTTGAAGGTATCTTGTTTACATCTCGCCAGAGAATCCATCAGTTGAGGTCAAAGGATAGAAGACAACGAGGGCAGTGTTCGCCCTATGATTCACCTAGTTCGCGCTCCTCTATAGATGTATGGGCGTGACACTACCCATGATCATATTTGTCACACACCACCAAACAGCTAATTACATTTAAGAAATGTGATTAAAATAACATGCTGTGTGTTTTGGATTTGTTTTTATGTTGATCTTTGAATTTGCTTCAAGGTTTTTTGTGTTAATGTAAATCTTGTAGGCAGTCTTACATACTTTGAAATTGTATAACTTGTCTTCTTTCCCCGTATAAAATCTGAATGCACGACGAAGGAGACAGCTTTTTGCTCTGGGGCTCAGGCTCAAGCTTTGAACTGATCTGTTATCAGGTGTCGTGGTGGTGGTGGTGTGTGTGTATAAGACTAGAAGTGGTGATTTACCCTTATTCTTTTAACTTTGTCGTAATTTTGTGAAAGTGCCATTGCCTTATAAATCCCTTGAGTTTGTATTTGCATAATCACTCATTTATGTAAAATTTAACTTTTAGCTATTAAAATAAGTTTGACAACAATTTAACAAGTGCGTTTCGATATCCTCCATTGATCTATGCTCTTGTTTTAACGCATAGTTGGTAATTAAGACTCGATCTAATACTTACTTAACATCAAGGTGTTCATACTAAGAAGTTTGTGCAACTTATAGAAAACGACACTACAAACTGCGGTCCTCTAAGGTCGGAAAATCTATCCGTGAGTACTCACGAGAGAGAGAGAGAGAGAGAGAGAGAGAGAGAGAGAGAGAGAGAGAGAGAGAGAGAGATAAAAACAAACTTGTCTCTTTGTATCTTATTGAGACTTGTGAACTGAGTCCATGTCAGTAGGGACTGCTCATAATTATTGGGAATTATATGACTGAAGTACTATTGAACATCAGTTATGCTAATTGATAGTTTATTGGAGGAGAGATATCTCCCGTTATTCCTTGGAAGCCGTAAAGGGAGCAGTGGTAGTTGTTACGAAAAGACATTTATAGCGACTTTTTAGTCAGTAATAACATCAAGTATATAGTCCACTTTATCCATCATTTTTCGACCACAAATGGCTTCAGTCCAGAATTTGTGAAGTACTCCAGACTCTATTATCATGCATCTTGAGGAAAGAACGGGATAGTCAGCCGTCTCTCCATTCCCTTCTCTATAATAAACACAGAGAATTCCTTGCTGACATACTCTCCTCCATTATCAGTGTGGAGGCATTGCAAGAGTCTGTTGTGTTTCCTCTCTGCCTTGGCCATGTATTCCTTGAATTTCTCCATTGTTTCACTTTTCGTCTCCATTATAGCAATTCCATTGTACCTTGAATGGCGGTCTAAAAGGGTAACTAAGTATTGGCTTCCACTTGCATTCGATGATGCTCAGCAATCTGACAAACACCACTATGTACTATTTCCAGTACTTCACTACTTCTTGATTCACTTGCAGGCATTGGCTTATTTTTGGACTTACCTTCCATGCAGGTGGTGTAGTACAGTATTCAAGTTTAGCTTTTGCTTCACAAACTTTGTGTAAGGGTAGTACAAGTCCAAATCTTCTCTGCCACAAATTTAGCGTTGCTCTATTTCCCGTGATTTCTATATCTTCATTCTTATTAAAATTTCTTTCCTTTCCTTGAAAAAATTTCTTGCCTTTGCACTGATACATCTGAGCTGCCTCATTCCAGTATCCTTTCAGAAATACTTCTTTTATATATTTCATTTGTTTGCCACCTTTGTAAGTAACCAACTTAAAACCCTTTTCATCGAATTTCCTTTCAGACATCAGGTTTTGATCTAGATTTGGGGCATAGTATACTTATTGTAATTTCAACTCACATCCACCATACTGGTCTTTCATTTCCATAATCACTTTTCTTCTACTTAAAACTGAAGACTTCCTGTCATTGCCCCATTTTATGTTACTTGTGATGCTATTATCAAACTCAACAACTGTCTTTATGAGGAGTTATGTGATCACAAGCACCAGAATCCAAGTTCCATATTAATTTGGAATCTTCTTTCAAAGGTGACTTGTTCACAATAGCATTCTATTTTTCTGTCATTTCATTTTCATTTTCAATTACTGCAACAATTGCCTTTGTATCTGTTCTGGTTTTGGCAAGTTTTCCTGATAGCTCATTTTCTTTGGATTTACTTTCACAATCTTTATCACTGTCATATTGTGCTTTCTTCCCTGATATTCTTTTCCTGCTTCTCTTATTTTGTCTGTCCTCGGTATTGTTTCTTGTTTCTTCATTATCTATTCTTTCTTATAATTTTGAACAATATCTTGCTATATGTCTAGGCTGGCTACAAGCATATCAGACAAATCTTTTTTCCTCTCTTAAAGCCTCTTGCGCTTTCTTTTCTTTTATAACTTGTACTTGAATTTCCATCTTCTTTTCTTGAATCTATTCTGAGGTTCATTTTATAAACTAAAAGGTTTTCTTCTTTTCTAGAATCTCTTCTGAAGTTCACTTTATAACTAAAAGGTTTTCTTCTTTACTTGCTTCGAGTTTATTTTGCATCTCCTCGAAAAGCAGCACTGACTTTACAGTTTTGATATTTGAATCTTCAATTTTTGAGAACTGTGACTTTAACAAAATTTGATATTTGGTAATATGTTTAAGACCTCACAGCACAAACACAGCTACCATTGAGTTTCAAAATTGAGCTACTTTTTCCCCTAAAGCTGCATTTACATCCCAGCCCAATCTGTATACATACGCTATATAGTCCTTCATTGACATTTTTTCAGTTTTTCTGCTGTTACACAGTTCTTCAAGCACATCAACAATTTGAAATGTATCCATTTTTGTGTGGATATCACTTAAAATATCCCATGCTTCTTTTGCTTTGGTACATACAATGATGTCCCGCTCTAAATTATCCTCTCTTTGTGTGATATAACTCAGTGCATCATCGTTGTTTCTTTGAAGTTGCATTTGCATCCAGTTGTCTGAATCGTCGGCATATCTTGGATCTATACATTCCCACCATCTCTTCTGAGTGAGAGTAGCATTAGTTCTCTTCGCCCAACAGAAATAATTCAATTCATTCAGAATTTTATGCCTTTTTTTTCTCTGTCTTCGCCCACCATTTTGTGTACCTCTGTGTCACGGCACCCTTGTAGTTCAGTCCTTCCACGATGTAGTACATGATGTTGTTCTACTTCCTAATTTTCCCCTTTTTTTACGAGATTTATTTCACTGTTGGTGCTCGGAGTATCCTGGGCCCATAACCTTGTAAAGTTTGATTTTTTATTGTGTGTGATATTTCTCTTCATTTAATACACATTCTTTCTAATACTTTCTATCTACCTTAGTGAGTTGATTTACCAAAAACACCTTTACACATGTTACGTTTTAATGTCCAACTGAGGTTACAAGGTACGGGTGACAGAACAACACACTACAGTTTCGTCTCGCCGTATGGGGCAGGTTTGTTTACATTATGGTAAGGGAATGGCCGACGTTGGCATTCGTTGCTTCCAGGCAGTAAAATTGAAATCAAATAATTACAAAGAAACAGAACTGAGAATCACATAATCAGATTATTTTAACATGAACATTAATGGACAGGACCCCCAGCATGAACAGAATACCACTAACATAAACTTTCATACCTAACCTACGTACCTTGTCCTTACCTGCGACCCAGTATATTCTTAACAATAAGGTTGAAAATAAGGAAACTACGGGGCATGGCCGGCATCATACACAAACCCCTAAAACTGCCCCAAGCAAACAATTAATGTGAGGACTAAACTTAAGAGAAATTAAGTCAAACATTCATCTATGCTCCTAAATCATGAATGTCTATTTCTCCTCAGTTTACCATTGTATAACCAATACACACACACAGATTGCCCGGACAGAGGCTCTGTAACGGTTAGTCATAGCCCCCAGGAGTAGAAGACCAGACCATTGTTGTCAGGGTCTTGCAAAATCTCAGCTCACAAGAATCTAATTTTAGAGTATTGCTCCGCCTAGAGCAATCTTACTTTTCAGACTTTTCTAGACACATGTGCAAGAGAATCAGCATGGCCAAGACAAGCCTCAGTATAACCAATAGGGTGATACTCCACGCGTTGAATCATCCTACTTTGAAAATATCAATGAGGTCATATATGACAACTTTATTACCCAGAATATCCACAAGCATATTAAACTCTTATGTTTTTACAAAATAATGTAGAATGTTTATTGGGGGATAGCGCGAACGCAGTCCCCCGCTACCAAAAATTTCGCACCCGAGTTGACCACATTTGGGTCAATCGCAAGGGTCAGCACCACCGGAGTGCAATGGTGAGCCTCGCCTTGGGGGAACCACCTTCGTGATCATGGTGTCCCCTGTGCCAGGTAAGTATGCTCTTGCCACACATCACAGCATCCAAGCTGAGGTGAACTGAGTAAACGTCTACGCATATTAGTTTGTATGTAATAAATTCTTCAAGCTTATGTATATGATACATTTAAAATAATGGAAACGTGCTTGAACCATTTTAAAATCTTATATATAAATATAGCTTACTGAATTATTGTAGAGATATTTTCTTCAAGTGATCTTTAAATATTTTTTATTCTTTGTCTGTTGACAGCATATGTTCTAAAACCCCCAAATGGGATTTCTCCTGTTAAATATTTCGTAAAATCTTTTAGTTATAATAAATCCTAACGAAAGAAAATGGCTTTCTTTACAAAAAATACGGAGCCTCTGCCGTTTATGGGGACAGCCCTTTGACCGGCCGAAAATCGAGGTAAAAAAGTCCGAAATCGGCTCTTTTTTACGGGAATGATTTGTTAAATAATGTAGATTGACGGGACAGTATTAAATTGTAAAACCGAATGTTTCTTGAAATCGAGTAAAAAAAAGTCCGAAATCGGCTCTTTTTACGGGAATGATTACATGACGTGTCCTTAAAAACTACAAACTTAACGAAGGGGTAAATATGTAGATTGACGGGACAGTATTAAATTGTAAAACCAGTATTAAATTGTAAAACCGAAGGTTTCTTAGACTGGGATGACACGGGCTCTATCTATCGGGAAAGTTGGAAACTAAGTAGGAAAATCTGCTCTTTTTCGCGGGAATGATCACGGAATGAAATATTAAATTCACTGGTTTTGTAAATGCTTGTCCCAACAATCTACATACTAGGAACCCTCTGGTCATGGATGTCGGAAATGTGCGAGAAAAATGGACAACTAACCCAAAATTCCCCTCCTAACCTGACCTACAAGCCATGTCCTTACCTTCATCGTGCACTAAACGGGGGGGCTGACGCCCCCCTGCGACCCCCCAAACACTGTTGCTAACATACAAACCCCACAAACCAAACCTAACCAATCCTAGTAGTTCCCAGGTCACTACCCCTACCCGGGGGCAAGCCCCCGGACCCCCTTCGTAAGTCTCTCTCCTACAGAAAAGAAGTTCCATGTCCTTACCTTCATCGTGAACTAAACGGGGGGGCTGACGCCCCCCTGCGACCCCCCAAACACTGTTGCTAACATACAAACCCCACAAACCAAACCTAACCAATCCTAGTAGTTCCCAGGTCACTACCCCTACCCGGGGGCAAGCCCCCGGACCCCCTTCGTAAGTCTCTCTCCTACAGAAAAGAAGCTTTGGGCAGCACTCAAAATTATATCTTATCCACATGATCATATTATAGGTTACTCAGGCTTACCTTAAATTTCGTAGTCGCTAAAACCACATCAGGGCCACATCACCTGTTTTACACTTTTTACATGTACCTCTAAAATCCCTTAAGAGGCCTTCTCGAAATAAATAGTGAAAGAATTCGGGGGTAACACGAGTGAAATCACGTAGATGTATATATCTGAGGGTCTTAATTGCATCAATCTGATCAATACGGGAGATAAACTCGAAAATATCACTCACAGAGAAACTATACGGAACAGGTCTATCCATCACGGCGGTTAGAGCTGGAAAGGGTCGGCTGTAGGTCAATCTCGGGTCATGGGGGGGATTAAAAATTTGAAATCACGCGGCCCACGAAAGGGTTAGTTCGGTTGCTTTGTTTGACACTGGCTTTATCTGACGAAATATCTTAACTAGATGCTGGATAACCTAACCTTTGTTTGTATATAAAACAAAATAGTATTCGGCATAATTTTAGGACGATTTCGAAAGAAATAACAATCTTAACAAGAGATTAAAATGAAAATTGTTGAAATTAGCGAAAACATACGTACGAACATCGAAAACTGTTCATGCTTGCGCGACCAGCTGATATGCGAATCGAGCGCCGCCAAACGTGTGTTATTATAATCAGGCAGGAAACAATGATTGCGGGAAATTTTACGACCGAGTAAGTTGGCCGTGGCTTCAGCGTACGACGCATTGTAACGGCCTTTTTCTAACATAACATTTCATGATAAATATCCCAGCAGTATCAAATGTCACTAAACATGACGTGTCCTTAAAAACTACATACTTAACTAAGGGGTAAATATGTAGATTGACGGGACAGTATTAATTTGTAAAACCGAACGTTTCTTAGACTGGGATGACACGGGCTCTGTCTATCGGGAAAGTTGGAAACTATGCAGGAGCTACCCGTGACTTGCGTACGGACCATGCTGAACTTAGAAAATATTGCCGTGGTAAAGGTAAATTGTGTTATTAGTCAAAACGATAAATTAACATCATATTATGGTAAGTTAGAAAATTGTAAAGAACATCAACCCCATAATGAAATACGATTTGGCTAGTAATAAGAAAGATATCCCTGTCCCCATAAACGGCAGACACCCCAAAAATACATATACATATACACAGGGGTGGCCACTATCATACATACACCTCTAGATATATATTAATAGCCAAAGTAACACAAATGGAAAGCAGCACAATTTATAGAATTCATGATTGCAAAAAAAAAAAAGAAAATCAAGACTCCAATATTAATCATTAAGAGAAAAATTTAATATTCAATAAGATGTCATTATAACAAGAGCTTTGCATCTTCTCAATATCTAAACAAGTAGATATCCTAATAAAAATTCATTTGCATCTGGTTGGTTCGATTCGGTAAAGATTACCAGGAGCTTATACCAATCTCCTCAGCATATTACCAGCTTATATCATCTACTAAGCATATTACCCAGCTTATATCATCAGCTCATCATATTACACAGCTTATATCATCTGCTCCGCATATTACCCAGCTTATATTATCTTCTCAGCATATTACCCAAGGAAAAAGAAAGCTGTGGAGAGAGCTAAGAAAAACCACAAACTGAAGGTCATCTGGTCATGTCGCCCAAGTTAAGTTGAAATCCGTATGGTTATTCAAATTCTCTTTAAACTTCTATCGAAATACTAGTGACAAGCTTTACTGGTTCAGTTAGAAATACTAGACTTAATCCTTGACATGGGTAACTTGTAGATCATTGGAATCTAGTTTTGATATGCTGTACAACAGACCATAAATTTTCAGCAGTGAATGCAAATAAGTCTCGAGGTATTCCACACCAGGTGTTAGGCAGATTGATTGATCGATTGACTGAAAGTTTTCTGGCATCCTAACATCCAAGGTCATTGATGCCGATAGCATTTTCTATATATATGAAAAATAAAAGAGAATTCAATTAAAACCATAAAAGATAAGAAGTCATTACAATAGTTAAATAGTTTTCAGAAGACCTGCTTCTGAAATCTAAAAATTCCGTTCGCATAGTAGGACACATCATGTCCAAGAATCTTGGCAAAGATGAACCTGCCATCCTCACCTCGAGCCTCAAACAAATATCTATTTCTTAAGTTAGTAAAATTAGGGCATTCGGGCAACAAATGCCTCACTGTTAAAGGTACTAAACAGTCCTCACAATACGGTTGGTGTTGGCCGTTCAGAAGAAACTCGTGTGTCAATCGTGTGTGACCAATACGGAGACGACAAAGAGTCGTCTCCCATTTTCGGGGTATCATGTCATACCTCCAAGCTGATATGATATTTGTTACTTCCCTCATTTTATTGCCATCTTGACTATCCCAGTGCTGTTGCCATTTATTAAAAACAAATTTCTTGATGTAAGGTAGGAAATCATTGCAGCTTCTCATTTGTCTTTGCCAGGACAATTGAATGCTTCTTCGACAGTCAATGGGTCTTTTGGATAATGCTGGAACATTAGCACTTCCTTGGTTTCCTCATCCTTTGGGATCTTGGACAAAATTACGTTCCTCGTCATGGTTCTTTTGATGATTTTCTTGATGATCGTTATTTTCTTGTTTTTCAGGAAATTCTTATTGATTTTCTTCACTGTTTTCAAAATTTTAAGGTTTGTCTTCTTGATTATCTTGATTTTCTTCCCTGTTTTCATTGCTGGTGTTATCATCCGAGAAATGGTTCCCCCAATTGGAGTTATTATGAGTGTCCGAGTCAGATAAGAAGAAAGTTACTGCTTGCTTCTTGGGTGCAGTTTCTACTGCTGGTTCCCTTATCTTGAAAGGGTAAATCCCTTATTTAAAGTCAATGTTAATGGCATTGATCATGACTTGTTTGTTGATGTTCCGAAACTTGAATCCCTTTCAGCCTGGGCAAACCCCCATGTAGACACATCTTTCTGCTTGAACTTCGAGCTTCAGTCTCTCCCTTAGCTTAGCTCAAGCTTCACAGCCAAACACTTTAATCAATTTCAGGTTGTCACATTCGAGGTTTCTCCCATTCCACAGCGTGAATAAAATTTCGTTTATGGCAATTGACATTGTTCTATTCTTGATGTAATTTGCATGAAGAATAGTGCGAGAAATTCCTCTCACAACGATTTAACATAACATTTTTGTGTATGCGTCTGTATAACCATAATCTTCCTCTTAACGTAAGGTTATTAGTATTGCGTGTTCATACAGGTTATTGATTGATTGATTATTGAGAATTGTCGTTTGTCGGGTAATTGGCAAACAGATATTATGTTATTTCGTTTGTATCTTTATTCATGAAACTGAAATTTGTATGTCTTCGTATTTTGTAGAAATATGTTCTTTATTACATATTATGATAAGAGTTAAAGAACCACATTTTACGAGAGAATGACACTCTTACGTTATTGTTTGTTTCATGCATGACTATGGTTTTAGTATGTAGCATTTTACGTATGGTCAATCAACGTAAAATATGATTACAAAATGTTAATATATGTTTCAGTTTTAATAAGTTTCACTTATGTACTTCTGGCGAATGTGTTGTATGTGTGGTAGTAGTTGAAGGTATCTTGTTTACATCTCGCCAGAGAATCCATCAGTTGAGGTCAAAGGCTAGAAGACAACGAGGGCAGTGTTCGCCCTATGATTCACCTAGTTCGCGCTCCTCCATAGATGAATGGGCGTGACACTACCCATGATCATATTTGTCACACACCACCAAACAGCTAATTACATTTAAGAAATGTGATTAAAATAACATGCTGAATGTTTTGAATTTGTTTTTATGGTGATCTTTGAATTTGCTTCAAGGTTTTTTGTGTTAAGGTAAATCTTGTAGGCAGTCTTACATACTTTGTAATTGTATAACTTGTCTGCTTTCCTCAAATAAAATCTGAATGCACGACAAAGGAGACAGCTTTTTGCTCTGGGCCTCAGGCTCAAACTTTGAGCTGATCTGTTATCGGGTGTCGTGGTGGTGGTGGTGGTGTGTGTATAAGACTAGAAGTGGTGATATACCCTTATTCTTTTAACTTTGTCGTAATTTTGTGAAAGTGCCATTGCCTTATAAATCCCTTGAGTTTGTCTTTGCATAATCACTCATTTATGTAAAATTGACCTTTTAGCTATTGAAATAAGTTTGACAACAATTCAACAAGTGCGTTTCGATATCCTCCATTGATTTAAGTTCTTGTTTTAATGCATAGTTGGTAATTAAGAATTGATCTAATACTTACTTAACATCAAGGTGTTCATACTAAAAAGTTTGTACAACTTATAGAAAGCGAGACTACAAACTGCGGTCCTCTAAGGTCGGAAAATCTATCCGTGACTACTCGTGTAAGAGAAAGAGATAAAAACAAACTTGTCTCGTTGTATCTTATTAAGACTTATGAACTGAGTCCATGTCAGTAGAGATTGCTCAGTAGATGAAAGGACTTAGAGTGTAGTCCTATTATTGGGAATTTTATGACTGTAGTACTATTGAATATCGGTTATACTAATTAATAGTTTATTGTGGGAAAGATATCTCCCGTTTTCCTTAGAAGCCGTAAAGGGAGCAGTAGTAGTTGTTACGAAAAGACATTAGTAGCGGCTTTTTAGTCAGTAACAACATTAAGTATATAGTCCACTTTATCCATCATTTTTTCACCAAATATGGCTTCAGTCTAGAATTTGTGAGGTACTCTAGACTCTATTATCATGCATCTTGAGGAGAGAATGGGATTGTCAGCCGTCTCTCTATTCCTTTCCCTATAAGAAAAACCGAGAATTCCTTGTTGACATACTCTCCTCCATTATCAGTGTGGAGGCATTGCAAAAGTCTGTTGTGTTTCCTCTCTGCCTTGGCCATGTATTCCTTGAATTTCTCCATTGTTTCTCTTTTCGTCTACATTATAGCAATTCCATTGTACCTTGAATGGCGGTCTAAAAAGGTAACAAGGTATTGGCTTCCACTTGCATTCGATGATGCTCAGGAATCTGACAAACATCACTATGTACTATTTCCAGTACTTCACTACTTATTGATTCACTTGCAGGCATTGGCTTATTTTTGGACTTACCGTCCATGCATGTTGTGTAGTACAGTATTCAAGTTTAGCTTTTGCTTCACAAACTTTGGGTAAGGGTAGTACAAGTCCAAATCTTCTCTGCCACAAAATTATCGTTGCTCTATTTCCTGTGACTTCTATATCTTCATTCTTATTAAAATTTCTTTCCTTTCCTTGAAAAATTTTCTTGCCTTTGCACTGATACATCTGAGCTGCCTCATTCCAGTATCCTTTCAGAAATACTTATTTTACATCTTTCACTTGTTTGACACCTTTGTAGGTAACTAACTAGAATCCCTTTTCATTCAATTTTCTTTCAGACAACAGGTTTTGAACTAGATTTGGGGCACAGTATGCTTTTTGTAATTTCAACTCGTATTCACCATACTAGTCTTTCATTTTCATAATCACTTTTCCTCTGGCTAGAATGGAGACTTCTTGCCATAGCCCCATTTTACGTTACCTGTGATGCTACTATCAAAATCAACAACTATGTCTTTATGAAGTGTTATGTGATCACTAGCACCAGAATCCAAGTTCCATATTAATTTGGAATCTTCTTTCACTGGTGACTTATTCAAAATAACATTCACTTTTTTTTGTCATTTCACTTTCATTTTCAATTACTGCAACAATTGCCTTTGTATCTGTTCTGGTTTTGGCAACTTTTCCTGATAGCTCCTCTTCTTTATATTCACTTTCATGGTCTTTATCCCTGTCATATTGTGGTTTCTTCCCAGGTATTCTTTTCCTGCTTCTTTTATTTTGTCTGTCCTCGGTATTGTTTCTTCTTTCTTCTGTATCTTCTTTTTTTCTTTCTCTTCTTTCTTCAAATTTTGAACAGTATCTTGCTATATGTCCAGGCTGGCTAAAAGCATATCAGACAAATCTTTTGTCCTCTCTCTTAAAGCCTCTTGCGCCTTCTTCTCGTTTATAACTTGTACTTGAATTTCCATCTTCTTTTCTTGAATCTCTTCTAAAGTTCATTTTATAAACTAAAAGGTTTTCTTCTTTTCTTGCTTCAAGTTTATCTTGTATCTCCTCGAAAAGCAGCACTGACTTTACAGTCTTGATATCTAAATCTTTAATTTTTCAGAACTGTGACTTTAACAAAATTTGATATTTGGGAATATGTTTAAGACCTCTAGAGTCTCAGCACAAACGCAGCTACCATTGAGTTTCAAAATTGAGCTACTTCTTCGCCTAAAGCTGCATTTACATCCCTGGCCAATCTGTATAAATACGCTATATATTCTTTTAGTGACATTTCTACAGTTTTTCTGCAGTTATACAGTTCTTCAAGCACATCAACAATTTGAAATATATCCATTTTTGTGTGGATATCACTTAAAATATCCCATGCTGCTTTTGCTTTGGTATATTCAATAATGTCGTCCAGCTCTAAATTATCCTCTCATTGTGTGATATAACTCGGTACATCATCGTTGTTTCTTTGAAGTTGCATTTGCGTCCAGTCGTCTTGATCGTCGGCACATCTTGGATCTATACATTCCCACCACCTATTCTGAGTGAGAGTAGCTTTAGTTCTCTTCGCCCAATAGAAATAATTCAATTCATTCAGAATTTCATGCCTTTTTTTCCTGTCTTCGCCCGCCATTTTGTGTATCTCTCTGTGTCACGGCACCCTTGTAGTTCAGTCCTTCCACAATGTAGGACATGATGTTGTTCTACTTCCCAATATTCTCCTTTTTCACGAGATTGATTTCACTGTTGGCGCTCGGAGTATCCTGAGCCCATAACCTGGTAAAGTTTGATTTTTTATCTGTGTGATATTTCTCTTCATTTAATATACATTCTTTCTAATACTTTCTATCTACCTCCGTGAGTTGGATTACCAAAAACAACTTTACACATGTTGCGTTTCAATGTCCAACTGAGGTTACAAGGCACGGGTGGCAGAACAACACACTACAGTTTCGTCTCGCCGTATGGCGCGGGTTTGTTTACATTATGGTAAGGGAACGACCGACGTTGGCATTCGTTGCTTCCAGGCGGTAAAAATGGAAATCAAATAATTACACTGAGAATCCCATAATCAGATTATTTTAACATGTATAATAATGGACAGGACCCCCACCATGTACAGAGTACCACTAACATAAACTTTCACACCTAACCTACAAACCTTGTCCTTACCTGCGACCCAGCGTATTCTTAACAATACGGTTGAAAATAATGAAGTTACGGGGCATGGCCGGCATCATACACACACCCCTACAACTGCCCATAGCAAAAGATGATTGTGAGGACTAAACTTAAGAGAAATTAAGTCAACCATTCTTCTATGCCTGAGCCGGCCTAAAAAAGCTCCTAAATCATGAATGTCTATTTCTCCTCAGTTTATCCATTGTATAACCAATACACACACAGATTGTCTGGACCATATTTCCAGACAGAGGCTATTTAAAGGTCAGTCATAGCCCCCAAGAGTAGAAGACCTGACCGGTGTTGTCAACGTCTTGCAAAATCTCAACTCACAAGAATCTGCTTTTAGAGTATTGCTCCGCCCAGATCAATCACACTTTTCAGAGTCTGCTAGACACATATGCAAGAGAATCAGCTTGGCCAAGAGCCACACCCAACCAAGACAAGCCTCAGTATAACCAATATGGCGATACCTCACGCATTGAATCATTCTCCTCTGAAAATATTCATAAGGTCATGTATGAAAACTTTATTACCCAGAATATCGTCAGACATATTAAACTTTTAGTTTATACAAGATAGAGTTTTTATTGGGGATAGCGCGAAAGCAGTCCCCCGCTACCCAAAATTTCGTACCCGAGTTGACCACATTTGGGTCAATCGCAAGGGTCAGCACCACCAGAGTTTAATGGTGAGCCTCGCCTTGGGGAACCACCCAATGCCCTCTCAAGTACAGGCCTGGTCAGTGGGGGAAGAAGTCGGCATGAGTAGGTCGATTGATATGGAGACGGGACACCTGGCCATCCTCAACCCTTCTTTCTATCATACACCACTCACTATACAGTATATACACGTTGTTTCTCGTTACAGTTTACAGCTGATAATCCTCATAGAAAAATTAAAGAGATCATTCACACTTTGAATAATCTGGCTAAGAAAAATTAGACAGAAAAAAGTAATAAAATTAAAATAAAACTTTCCCGAGGCAGTAGCCTTATTCCAAGACCCACTGATTCCAAACTACGCTTGTATACTGAAAAAAATAATGATTCTAACAAATTAATTAAAAAAATAAAACAAGATAAATAAACATTTCAGGCAATTTGAAATTATTTAATATTATCTTTTGCACAATCACATGATCTTGCCGTAGCCTATATTTTCTTTACTTGAAGTATTTGACGGATTTATTTTTAATCTTTTACTATTAATGTTTGCAATGCTCTTAGCTGTGAGGTTCTTCCCAATTGTCTTATCGAAGAAGGATGTGTCAGATTCAATATCACTAGATTTGAAGTGTAGCTGTGTTACCGGAAAAGTGTTTAAATGCAATATTAAAGTGCATAACACATTTTCATAAAATGAGAGAGAGAGAGAGAGAGAGAGAGAGAGAGAGAGAGAGAGAGAGAGAGAGAGAAAGATATCAAAGAGAATGAAGGAGTAAGTAGCAAGGGAAGAATGTGTGAATACCCAAGTAATTTTGTAAACAGCTAGGTAATCTTTGAATTAAATCCTTATACAAGAGGCTGATATTCTGTGACCAATACCACATGAACAATGTAATGCAATTATAATTATTACAACAATAGATATAGTACTTCCTGTACTATTTTAGTTAGGGCATATTCGGCTCTCCTGATAACATGCAATCACTTGGTTTTTTCCTTCTCAGTATTTGGAAAGGAAAACACATACTTTTGGTCCATTTCGGTAACTCTCTTTGCAGTTTGGTACACACCTTATAATAGGTTCCAGCCTGGATTCCAGAACAGTAAAATTTCTGGAATAACAGCAGAAAAAATGTAAAGAAATAGAGCGCGACCCCTTTACTTGAAGCCTATAGGAGCAGTATGATAGCACTACTCGGGACGCGTAGGACCATTCTTAACCCTGCTCTGGCCTTGAACCACCTTCGTGATCATGATGTCCCCTGTACCAGTTAAGTAGGCTCCTGCCACTTGCTTGCTTGCGCAGCTTATAGATTGTTCAGTCTACATAGACTGAACACGGGCTCATGCGTCGACAGCCCGTCGGTCTCGTGTCATATGTTTGCCTCAAATAAATGAGACATTCCAAATTGTTTTCCTACTTAAAGGAACCTTCCGCTTTTGCCACACATCACAGAATCCAAGCTGAGGTGAACTGAGTAAACTTCTCCTCATATTAGTTTGTATGCAATAAATTCTTCAAGTTGATGTATATGATACATTTAAGTTAATGGAGACGTGCTTGAAACATTTTATAATCATATAAATAAATATATCTTACTGAATTATTGTAAAGAGTTATTTTCCTAAGTGATTTTTAAATATTTTTTATTCTTTGTCTGTTGACAGCTTAAGTTCTAAAACCCCCAAAGGGGATTTCCCCTATTCAATATTTTGAAAATCTTTTAGTTATAATAAATCCTAACGAAGGAAAATGTCTTCTTTTACAAAAAATACATATATATTTACATACAGGTGGCTGCTATCATACATACACCCCTTGATATATATTGATAGCCAAAGTAACACAAATGGAAAGCTACACAATTTATAGAATCCATTATTGACAAAAAAAAAAGAAGAAAAGAAATGAAGACTCTAATATTAATCATTAAGAGAAAAATTTAATATTCAATAAGTAGATGTCATAATAAGAGTTTTGCATCTACTCAATATCTAAACAAGTAGATATCCTGATAATAAGTGATTTGCATCTGCTTGGTTCGGTCCACTGCAGATTACCAGGAGCTTATACCAATCTCCTCAGCATATTACCAGCTTATATCATCTACTAAGCATATTACCCAGCTTATATCATCTGCTCCGCATATTACCCAGCTTATATCATCTGCTCCACACATTACCCAGCTTATATCATCTGCTCCGCATATTACCCAGCTTATATCATCTGCTCCGCACATTACCCAGCTTATATCATCTGCTCCGCATATTACCCAGCTTATATCACTGGCTACGCATATTACCCAGTTTCTATTATCTGCTCCGCATATTACCCAGCTTATATCACCTGCTCCGCATATTACCCGGCTTATATCACCTGTTCTGCATATTACCCAGCTTCTATCATCTGCTCAGCATATTACCCAGCTTATATCACCTGCTCCGCATATTACCCAGCTTATATCATCTGCAACTCTTGAAGGAGGCCACAACAATTGCTGGAAATCAACCAGCCCCAAGCCTTAACCTAGCCGTTGTTACTCAGCCGCTAGCTGAGGCCACGGCCATTGACAACACACAGACCGCTGTTACTCAGCCGCTAGCTGAGGCCACGGCCATTGACAACACACAGACCGCTGTTACTCAGCCGCTAGCTGAGGCCACGGCCATTGACAACACACAGACCGCTGTTACTCAGCCGCTAGCTGAGGCCACGGCCATTGACAACACACAGACCGCTGTTACTCAGCCGCTAGCTGAGGCCACGGCCATTGACAACACACAGACCGCTGTTACTCAGCCGCTAGCTGAGGCCACGGCCATTGACAACACACAGACCGCTGTTACTCAGCCGCTAGCTGAGGCCACGGCCATTGACAACACACAGACCGCAGTTGCAGCAGCACAACCAGGCTCATCCCAGCTACCCAAATTCAAGCTCTCTGTCACCTGAGAAACTCCATCATTTGTGGCAGTAGCCACCATGGCAGCTGCCAAACCTGGCCTCAAGTTCACACCCAGGCCCAACTTAAAAAGTGATATCATTATCACCCCAAAGGAGCAAGAAAGCACGAATCACCTCCACAAGGAAACCACCCTTACCTATCTGAATCCTGCCAAGAGACAGAAGAAAGCGGAGGTTTACAACTACCAAACTAAACTGCCTCTCTCCTTCATTGAAGAATGCCACAATGTTGCCCAAGTCAAGAAGAAATTGGGCAGTGGCAAGACACCCACCAAAGAAGTCATTGTCACCTTCATTGGACCTATACCACCTGCCCTAGAGCTCGGATTGTGGGGAACTTTTCCCATTAGGGACTTAGAAAAGGAACCACTCCAATGCTTCCACTGCCAACGGTTTGGGCGCCATAAGTCTGATTGCAAAAGTTGGACCGTCTGCGGAATCTGTAGCGGCAAACATCCAACGCAGAACTGCATTGATGAACATAATGAAGGGAGAGAAACGTGGGCTAAGTGCCCCAAATGTTCCCAACCACATCATGCATGGAACAAAAGATGTCCAGAACGCCTGAAAAGGCTGAAGAAAAGACTGAATCCTCAGCAAGTCTCTAACCCTACTGCAGTGACCACAAAAACGACAAAACCAAAGCCGAAGAGGAAACCTCGAAAAAGACCTCCTCGGAGGCTGGCTCCAGCTCCAACGCCAGCTGCTATTCCTGTGTCCAACCCTGATCCTAACCCCAATCCTATTCAGAATCCTCCTTCCCCTCCTTCAATCCCTTCCATCATTGCCCAAGCTACATCCTTGCCATTGGAAGAGCTGATCCCCTTGCTAACACAGCTCATAATCAAAGTCTTCTCCCTTGTCAATACTTCTGACAGTAATATTCAATCCCTCCTCTCCATCTTAGTTGCACTCCCACTTGAGCAGGGATAAGCATCTTTACTTTAAACTGCTCCTTTACTCTACTACTTGAGATCCTTCTCTCCTCTCCCAGTCTCTCCTACTTACTGGGACTCACTTCTATCAACACTTTTACCTACAACTAAAACTTTTCACTTTGGTTCCAATTGGACTGGGTTTTCTTGGTCTACAAACGGTCATGCTCTTGGTGCTGAGCGACCGCACTTGCAACCACGCTCAAGGTGCTGAGCGGTTGCAAGACCAGGCGGATGAAGGCTTCTGCGACTATGCTCTTAGGGCTGAGCGGTTGCACCTGCAGCAATGCTCAATGAGCTGAGCGGCTGCAGGACTAGTTATGTGAGAGCAGTGTGGCCCTGCTTTATATTATACTGTAGTCAACAATATTGCCTATGTTGAATAATATGCTCTGAAAAGAGCTCCAGTAAAATAGAGCAGGTTTCCCGTGAGCCAGGTAACTGCTCGACGCGCTGCCAAAGCAAGAGCCCGTGTTCAATCTCTGTAGACTGGACAATCTGTAAGCAAGCAATCAAGCTGGACCCATAACCTGGTAAAGTTTGATTTTATATTATGTGTGATATTTCTCTTCATTTAATACACATTCTTTCTAATACTTTCTATCTATCTTCGTGAGTCAGATTACCAAAAACACCTTTACACATGTTGCGTTTTAATATCCAACTGAGGTTACAAGGTACGGGTGACAGGACAACACACTACAGTTTCGTCTCGCCGTATGGGGCGGGTTTGTTTACATTATGGTAAGGGAACGGCCGACGTTGCCGTTCGTTGCTTCCAGGCGGTAAAATTGAAATCAAATAATTACAAGAAACAAAACTGAGAATCACATAATCATGTGGTGTTTTACTTTGGTAGGAAGTTCTATTAACCATAATAATTACCTGGAACATAGATGAACAATTGTTAGTAATTATTTCTCAGCTGATCCCATCTCTTGTCGTCAATTTGTCTGTATTGGATTAAATAAGACGTTGGTATTCTTAAAAAATAAGTTTAATGCAACTTATGACTACATTGTTCTATGACAGCTGACTCCCAAGTGTGTGTGGAGCGTCATACACAATCTGACAAAACCAAAACATTGCTAAACAAAAGAGCATCGCTCTGAAAAGACTCAAATCCTACTCCAGTACAAAACTATAAAGAATCACATCCTATCTCTGAGGTAATCAACAAATGTTTGAATCCTAATACCAAAACAAATCATTACACTTATGTACAAAGCATAACATGTTTTATTCATGCAATATGATGCAATGTTGCGCAATACCTGCAACACTTGAAATAATATAGTACATTATTACAATAATACATAACAAATCAGATTATTTTAACATGTATAATAATGGACAGGGGGATGTGTGTAGGATGGCGGCCAACTGCATGTATGATAGCGGCCGCCTTATTTTCAACTTTATCGGAAACTTGTATAGAATATTAACTGTTCAGAATGTTATAAATATCCAGGGTAAGTACTTACTATACCGATATACAAAGATTTTGAAAACCATCTAATTCGACGTGAAATTTATAAGTCGAACGAGCTCTGTACCTTGCCACGCAGTTTCTCGCTCCCATAGTTCCTAGAATTCCCTATAGATGACGTTCTGATCGAATCAACAGCGCCATAGCGGCGGAATTCTGAATTATTAATCGGCCGCGGCAATTTGAAACGACCCAATGGGACCCCACTTGACCTGGGGATTAACGGGGATTAACTTTTTCACCCAATCATAACTCATTTTTTCTAAAATTCAAATACGGAAACGGGAGCACCCATCGAGGGTCGGAAATGCTCATTCTTTACCAACGTGGCGCGATGGCAACTAACCAGTGTGTAGATACTTGTGAATCTTTTTTCAATTCAGTCAATCCTAGTATGTTGAGGATTATGAACTTTACAACAAGTGCTGAGTTTTCAAAATATTTATATAAAATGGGACTTTTAGGCGACTTTTCCGGCATTTGTGCAAAATGTCATATCGGTGAAATGCGCTACAAGTATGATGGAAAATCGGCGAATAGTGGAAAAGCTAAGTTTTTTTGGCGTTGTTCATATAGTTATTGCCGAAAGAAGATCGCCCCTAACCACGGTAGCTTTTTTTCACGATCAAAGCTACCGTACGAAGATGTGTTCGTTATATTAGCAAGTTTTATTTATGGTTTTTCTCAGAACCAGATTCTCCCTATGTACAAAAAGTTTGCCTCTCACACACTAGTTGATTGGTACAACTTCTGTCGCGACGTGTGTGCGGACATCTTAGTGATGGACAGTAAAAAAATTGGCGGACCAGGACATATTGTCGAGATAGACGAGAGTAAATTCGGAAAAAGAAAATATAACGTTGGCAGCAAGGTCGATGGCAAATGGGTGTTCGGCGGGATTGACCGGGAAACACGTGAGACTTTTTTCAGGGTTGTCGAGGATCGTTCGGAAAAGACATTGCTCCCGATATTATTAGAGTGCGTCCATCCCGAAACTACAATAATTTCGGACTGTTGGAAGGCCTATAATAATATCAAGGATCAATTTCTTCAACACAAAACTGTTAATCATAGCATTAACTTTGTGAGTCCAAAAGATCCCAGTGTGCACACCAATACAATCGAATCACAGTGGCGAGTACTAAAAAGATCTGTTCTACCGAAATTCGGTACTCAGAAACATTTATACGAAAGCTACTTTGCGATGTATATAATTCAAAAACGTTATTTGATCGGTAAGGGGTGTAGACTGAAGGCATTCCTGGAATTAGTTAAACGTGTTTATCCGCTCAATACCCACAATTCTGATTCCGAAAGTCCTGGTCCGTCCCAACACCCGTCCCCTCCACAAAAAAAGGTGTCCCATCACCGTACATCTCCTAAAAGTGCCCCTCCAACGTGCCCTCCCCAAAAGAAGAAGAAGTTGTCTCTCGGCAGAAAGCCAATACCAGTTGAAGACTCGGACTTCAGTGACTTTGAATAAGTGTGGGGCGCCGTTGTAGAGGTTACGAATAAACCCGCAAGCTGAACAGGAAATAATGTAAGTACAACCCTCTCCGTTTCTGGTTTGTGTGATCGCGGCCACATGTATGCATGATGTCGGCCGATTAAGAATAGGCAAGTGTAAGGGGGGTCGCAGGGGGGCGGTAGCCCCCCCCGTTTAGGTGTTTAAGAATAATTATACGGCTATGTACGGGGGGTCGCAGGGGGGCGCTAGCCCCCCCGTTAAGGAGAGACACGAGTTGTAGGCAAGGTTAGGTGGGCACATTCAGGTTAGGCAGTGTTCTATTCTAGAGTTTTGGCAGAACATTCTGTTGTAGAACAACGGCCACGTCTTACGAAGGGTTAGAAACCGGGAAGAAATTCCCGTTTTCTATGTCCGCGGGAGGACCTGGCCGCTGATCTACAAAGGCTCCTGTAGGAAGTTCTATTAACCATAATAATTACCTGGAACATAGATGAACAATTGTTAGTAATTATTTCTCAGCTGATCCCATCTCTTGTCGTCAATTTGTCTGTATTGGATTAAATAAGACGTTGGTATTCTTAAAAAATAAGTTTAATGCAACTTATGACTACATTGTTCTATGACAGCTGACTCCCAAGTGTGTGTGGAGCGTCATACACAATCTGACAAAACCAAAACATTGCTAAACAAAAGAGCATCGCTCTGAAAAGACTCAAATCCTACTCCAGTACAAAACTATAAAGAATCACATCCTATCTCTGAGGTAATCAACAAATGTTTGAATCCTAATACCAAAACAAATCATTACACTTATGTACAAAGCATAACATGTTTTATTCATGCAATATGATGCAATGTTGCGCAATACCTGCAACACTTGAAATAATATAGTACATTATTACAATAATACATAACAAATCAGATTATTTTAACATGTATAATAATGGACAGGACCCCCAGCATGTACAGAATACCAATAACATAAACTTTCACACCTAACCCACAAACCTGCGACCCAGCGTATCTTTAACAACACGGTTGAAAATAAGGAAGTTAAGGGGCATGGCCGGCATCATAAACACACCCCTACAACTGCCCCAAGCAAACAATTAATGTGAGGACTAAACCTAAGAAAAATTAAATCAACCATTCTTCTATGCCTGAGCCGGCCTCCAAATGCTCCAAAATCATAAATGTCTAATTCTCCTCAGTTTACCAACTGTATAACCAATACACACACACACAGATTGCCCAGACCATATTTCCAGACGGGGGCTCTTTAACGGTCAGTCATAGCCCCCTTGAGTAGAAGACCTGACCGGGGTGGTCAGGGTCTTGCAAAATCTCAGCTCACAAGAATCTGCTTTTAATGTATTGCTCTGCCCAGAGCAATCTTACTTTTCAGAGTTTTCTAGACGCATGTGCAAGAGAATCAGCATGGCCAAGAGCCAGACCCAATCAAGACAAGCCTAAGTATAACCAATAGGGTGATACTTCAAGCGTTGAATCATCCTACTTAGAAAATATAATTATATGAGGTCAAGTATGAAAACTTTATAACCCAGAATGTCCTCAAACATATTAAACTATTTTAGTTTTTACAAGATAATTAAGAGTTTTTATTGGGGGATAGCGCGAACGCAGTCCCCCGCTACCAAAAATTTCGCACCCGAGTTGACCACATTTGGGTCAATCGCAAGGGTCAGCACCACCGGAGTGCAATGGTGAGCCTCGCCTTGGGGGAACCACCTTCGTGATCATGGTATCCCCTGTGCCAGGTAAGTATGCTCTTACCACACACCACAGCACCCAAGCTGAGGGGAACTGAGTATACCTCTCCTCATATTAGTTTTTATGTAATAAATTCTTTAAATTTATGTATATAATACAATTAAATATTACTGAATTATTGTATAGAGATATTTTCCTCAAGTGATCTTTAAATATTTCTTATTCTCTGTCTGATGACAGCTTATGTTCTAAAACCCCCAATGGGATTTCTCTTATTCAATATTTTGTAAAATGTTTTAGTTACAATAAACCCTAACGAAGGAAAATGTCTTCTTTTACAAAAAATACATATAGATATACATACAAGTGACTGCTATCATACGTACACCCCTTGATATATATTGAGAGCCAAAGTAACACAAATGGAAAGCTGCACAATTTATAGAATCCACGAAAAAAAAAAATGAAGACTCCATTAGTAATCATTAAGAGAAAAATTTAATATTCAATAAGTAGATGTCATAATAAGAGCTTTGCATCTTCTCAATATCTAAACAAGTAGATATCCTGATATTAAGTAATTTGCATCTGCTTGGTTCGGTCCGGTGCAGATTCCAGGAGCTTATATCAATCTCCTCAGCATATTACCAGCTTATATCATCTACTAAGCATATTACCCAGCTCATATCATCTACCAAGCATATTACCCAGCTTATATCATCTGCTCCGCATATTACCCAACTTATATCATCTACTCTGCATGTTACCCAGCTTATATCATCTGCTCTGCATATTACCCAGCTTATATCATCTACTAAGCATATTACCCATTTCATATCATCTACCAAGCATATTACCCAACTTATATCATCTGCTCCGCATATTTCCCAACTTATATCCTCTGCTCCGCATATTACCCAGCTTATATCATCTGCTCCGCATATTACCCAGCTTATATCACCTGCTACGCATATTAACCAGCTTATATCACCTGCTCCGCATATTACCCAGCATATATTACCTGCTCCGCATATTACCCAGCATATATCATCTGCTCCGCATATTACCCAGCTTATATCACATCTGCTCAGGATATTACACAAGTAAAATGAAAGCTGTGGAGAGCTAAGAGAAACCACAAACTAAAGGTCATCTGGTCATGTCGCCCAAGTTGAGTCCAAAGGCGTATGGTTATTCTAATTGTCTTTAATCTTCTATCAAAATACTAGTGACAAGCTTTACTGATTATCAGTTAGAAATACTAGACTTAATCCTTGACACAGGTAACTTGTAGATCATTGGAATCTAGTTTTGATAGGCTGAATTAAAGTCAAGCTGTTCAACAGACCATGAATTTTCAGCAGCTAATGCAAGTAACAGTCAAATGCTTGATTTCCTCACTACAGGATCGTAAGTCTCGAGGTAGTCCACACCAGGTGTTAGGCAGAACCCCCTGGCCACAAGTCTTGCTTTGTGTACCCATACCTCACCTACTTCAACGTATTTTCTTCTGAATACACACTTGCAATCAATCACTTTGTGTCCTGTTGGTCTTGGCACTATTTTCCAGGAGTCCATGCTTTATAACATTTCATTTCTTGCTGCATTGCAGCTTCTCATTTGTCTTTGCCAGGACAATTGAATGCTTCTTCGACAGTCAATGGGTCTTTTGGAAAATGCTGGAACATTGGCACTTCCTTGGTTTCCTCATCCTTTGGGATCTTTGACAAAATTACGTTCCTCGTCATGGTTCTCTTGATGATCGAGATTTTCTTTTTTTTTCATGCGTTTCTTCTTGATTTTCTTTACTGTTTTCCCAGTTTTCTGGCTTGTCTTCTTGATTATCTTGATTGTCATATTTGTTTTTAATGCTGGTGTTATCATCAGAGAAATGGTTCTCCCAGGACCCACATAAACAAGGTCAGCCAGACATAGAGGATTATGAATGACTCACCAACCAGGCTTATCACGTGGACCAAGGCTCTCTCAGTCTGACTTCATATCTCTCATAAATGATTGGTTTGATGTCATGAATTCAAACCAAATGATTGGAGATTTGCAAATGCGCAGTGGATTTGGAATGCACATGAACCAACAAATAAATGTAATTAATGATAAAATGATAGACTGTTTGAGTAAAATGAAAGTCAAATTTCTAAAAACCAAGTGTATCTATAGATATCAGAAAGGGGTGATACTTTCGTCAATGTCACTGATTGGACTTTTCAATATGGTGAAAAACAATTTCGGCGTTAACTATATCTTAACTTAAAGGCTGAATCAGGACTGCCTAGAACATTTCTTTGGTGGCATAAGCAGGATGAACGGTCCATATGATCATCCAAATCCTGTAGATTTCAAGTATACGATGAGAACACTATTGCTTGGCAAAAATGTTGAAATCTTGAGTGGAAAAACTAACTCTAATGGAAAGTTTAACAATCAGGACATGTTGACTAATATGTCAGCAAATGAAATAAAAAATCAAGCCAAAGAAATGGAGATGGCGCTAGAATTGTGCCTGACAAGCCTTTTGTTTAAAGATTTGGTGCCTGATTGTGAAAATTATTTTGATTTTTCAACGCAAGATGACATGCCAATTGATGATGCAAACTTGAAAAACCGGTCAACATTGTTATAGAAGAAGCTCTGAAGTATCTTGGTGGTTACATAGTTAAATAAAATTTCATCAAATACCCACATTTGGGCAATCAAGAAACTAGTTAAACTTCAGGTAAATCATGGATTGAATTCAAAAGTCGGGGTTAAAGAGGTGTAGGAAAAATCTGTTTTAAAACACTCGAGGAAGAACTTAAAAAGGCTTCAAGAGAACTTGAAAAGGAGATTCCTGAAGAAGTGTTGAATTTTTTTGCCAAGATGTCTGCATTTTTCAGAATATGCTACCTCAACAACGCCATCAGATTAATCAAAAAGTTGAAAAACAAATCTGACGGAAAACAATATAGGAAAGAAATTAAACTTATGTAATATTATATTTCCCAGTTCTCTCTCTCTCTCTCTCTCTCTCTCTCTCTCTCTCTCTCTCTCTCTCTCTCTCTCTCTCTCTCTCTCTCTCTCTATATATATATATATATATATATATATATATATATATATATATATATATATATATATATATATATATATATATTATATATATATATATATATATATATATATATATATATAAAAGGGTGTGTTTGTGTATGAATGTCCATATGAACTATGATTTGTTACTATATTGATATTGTATTTTGATGTGCCATCACTATCAGTAAAAACAAACTATACCAAATTCTGATCTTGTATTTTTATCCATCATTGTTCTCTAGGTCTTAAACAGAAAACTGGCTCCCATAAATCTTAAATTAGTCGGAAAATTTCATGCTATATCAAATGAAGACTAATATACTTTTCGTTCTTCATTATCCTATGATAGAATATGGTTTCAATACATTGATAATACATACTTTACATTCTTTACTATCATATGTTAGGATATTGTTTGAATACTTCGATAGAAAAAAACATATATCCTAGTACGTGTTAACTATCAAAATTTATACAAATTGATAATATGGTCCTATCAGAACGCACGAGACTAGGCCGGGCCATGGCTCAGTTGACAGGATAGAAAGAAAGAAAGAAAAAATACTGACCATCGTTTGGCCGACCTTATTTAAGTGGGTCCTAATCAGTGTTGCAATCAGTGTCAGAGTCAGATAAGAAGAGAGTTACTGCTTGCTTCTTGGGTGTGGTTTCTACTGCTGGTTCCCTCATCTTGAAAGGTTAAATCTGTTCTTTAAAGTCAACGTTAATGGAATTGAACATGACTTGTTTGTTGATGTACCGCAACTTGAATCTTTTTCGGTTCGGGCAAACCCCCAGGTAGACACATTTTTTTGCTCGAACTTCTAGCTTTGGATTTTCCCCAAGCTTAGCTCAAACTTCACAGCCAAACACTTTCATCAATTTCAGGTCGTCACATTCGAGGTTTCTCCCATTCCACAGCATGGATGGAATTCGTTTATGGCCATTGATATTGTTCTATTCTTGATGTAATTTGCATGAAGAATGGCTTCAGTCCAGAATTTGTGAAGTACTACAGACTCTATTATCATAAATCTTGAGGAGAGAATGGGATTGTCAGCCGTCTCTCCATTCCCTTCTCTATAAGAAAAACCAAAAATTCCTTGCTGACATACTCTTCTCATTATCAGTGTGGAGGCATTGCAAAAGTCTGTTGTGTTTCCTCTCTGCCTTGTCCATGTATTCCTTGAATTTCTCCATTGTTTCACTTTTCTTCTCCACTATAGCAATTCCACTGTACCTTGAAGGGCTGTCTAAAAAGGTAGCAAAGTAGTGGCTTCCACTTGCATTCGATGATTCTCAGGAATCTGACAAACATCACTATGTACTATTTCCAGTACTTCACTACTTCTTGATTCACTTGCAGGCATTGGCTTATTTTTGGACTTACCTTCCATGCAGGTGGTGTAGTACAGTATTCAAGTTTAGCTTTTGCTTCACAAACTTTGGGTAAGGGTAGTACATGTCCAAATCTTCTCTGCCACAAATTTATCGTTGCTCTATTTCCTGTGATTTCTATATCTTCATTCTTATTGAAATTTCTTTCCTATCCATGAAAAATATTCTTGCCTTTGCCCAGATACATCTTCACTGCCTAATTCCAGTATCCTTTCAGAAATATTTCTTTTATATCTTTCACTTGTTTGACACCTTTGTAGGTAACTAACTAGAATCCCTTTTCATTCAATTTTCTTTCAGACATCAGGTTTTGATCTAGATTTGGGGCACAGTATACTTCTTGTAATTTCAACTCATATTCACCATACTTTCATTTTCATAATCACTTTTCCTCTGGCCAGAATGGAGACTTCTTGCCATCGCCCCATTTTACGTTACCTGTGATGCTACTATCAAAATCAACAACTATGTCTTTATGAAGTGTTATGTGATCACTAGCACCAGAATCCAAGTTCCATATTAATTTGCAAGCTTCTTTCACTGGTGACTTCTTCACAATAGCATTTATTTTTTCTGTCATTTCACTTTCATTTTCAATTACTGAAACAATTGCCTTTGTATCTGTTCTGGTTTTGGCAACTTTTCCTGATAGCTCCTCTTCTTTATATTCACTTTCATGGTCTTTATCACTGTCATATTGTGCTTTCTTCCCAGATATTTTTTTCCTGCTTCTTTTATTTTATCTGTCCTTGGTATTGTTTCTTCTTTCTTCTGTATCTGCTTTCTTCCTTATCTCTTCTTTCTTCAAATTTTGGACAGTATCTTGCTATATGTCCAGGCTGGCTACAAGCATATCAGACAAATCTTTGGTCCTCTCTCTTAAAGCCTCTTGCGCCTTATTTTCTTTTATAACTTATACTTGAAATTCCATCTTCTTTTCTTGAATCTCTTCTGAAGTTCATTTTATAAACTAAAAGGTTTTCTTCTTTTCTTGCTCCGAGTTTATCTTGTATCTCCTCGAAAAGCAGCACTGACATTACAGTTTTGATATATAAATATTCAATTTTTGAGAACTGACTTTAACAAAATTTGATATTTGGGAATATGTTTAAGACCTCTCAGCACAAACGCAGCTACCATTGAGTTTCAAAATTGAGCTACTTCTTCCCTGCTTCTTTTATTTTATCTGTCCTTGGTATTGTTTCTTCTTTCTTCTGTATCTGCTTTCTTCCTTATCTCTTCTTTCTTCAAATTTTGGACAGTATCTTGCTATATGTCCAGGCTGGCTACAAGCATATCAGACAAATCTTTGGTCCTCTCTCTTAAAGCCTCTTGCGCCTTATTTTCTTTTATAACTTATACTTGAAATTCCATCTTCTTTTCTTGAATCTCTTCTGAAGTTCATTTTATAAACTAAAAGGTTTTCTTCTTTTCTTGCTCCGAGTTTATCTTGTATCTCCTCGAAAAGCAGCACTGACATTACAGTTTTGATATATAAATATTCAATTTTTGAGAACTGACTTTAACAAAATTTGATATTTGGGAATATGTTTAAGACCTCTCAGCACAAACGCAGCTACCATTGAGTTTCAAAATTGAGCTACTTCTTCCCCTAAAGCTGCATTTACATCCCTCCCTAATCTGTATACATATGCTATATATTCCTTCATTGACATTTCTTCAGTTTTTCTGCAGTTACACAGTTCTTCAAGCACATCAACAATTTGAAATGAATCCATTTTTGTGTGGATATCACTTAAAATATCCCATGCTTCCTTTGCTTTGGTGCATTCAATGATGTTGTCCAGCTCTAAATTATCCTCTCGTTGTGTGATATAACTCAGTGCATCATCGTTGTTTCTTTGAAGTTGCATTTGCGTCCAGTCGTCTTGATCGTCGGCATATCCTTGATCTATACATTCCCACCACCTATTCTGAGTGAGAGTAGTTTTAGTTCTCTTTACCCAATAGAAATAATTTAATTCATTCAGAATTTCATGCCTTTTTTTCCTCTGTCTTCGCCCGCCATTTTGTGTACCTCTCTGTGTCACGGCACCCTTGTAGTTCAGTCCTTCCACAATGTAGGACACGATGTTGTTCTACTTCCTAATTTTCCCCTTTTTTACGAGATTTATTTCACTGTTGGCGCTCGGAGTATCCTGAGCCCATAACCTGGTAAAGTTTGATTTTTTATCTGTGTGATATTTCTCTTCATTTATTATACATTCTTTCTAATACTTTCTATCTACCTCCGTGAGTTGGATTACCAAAAACAACTTTACACATGTTGCGTTTTAATGTCCAACTGAGGTTACAAGGTACGGGTGACAGAACAACACACTACAGTTTCGTCTCGCCGTATGGCGCGGGTTTGTTTACATTATGGTAAGGGAACGACCGACGTTGGCATTCGTTACTTCCAGGAGGTAAAAATGGAAATCAAATAATACAAAGAAACAAAACTGAGAATCACATAATCAGATTATTTTAACATGTATAATAATGGACAAGACCCCCAGCATGTACAGAATACCACTAACAAACTTTCACACCTAACCTACAAACCTTGTCCTTACCTGCGACCCAGCGTATTCTTAACAATAAGGTTGGAAATAAGGAAGTTACGGGGCATGGCCGGCATCATACACACACCCCTACAACTGCCCAAAGCAAACAATTAATGTGAGGACTAAACTTAAGAGAAATTAAGTCAACCATTCTTCTATGCATGGGCCGGCCTACAAATGCTCCTAAATCATGAATGTCTATTTCTCCTCAGTTTATCCATTGTATAACCAATACACACACACAGATTGCCCGGACCATATTTCCGGACAAGGCTCTTTAACGGTCAGTCATAGCCCCCAAGAGTAGAAGACCTGACCGGTGTTATCAGCATATTGCAAAATCTCAGCTCACAAGAATCTGCTTTTAATGTATTGCTCCGCCCAATCAATCAGACTTTTCAGTCTGCTAGACTCATATACAAGAGAATCAGCTTGGTAAAGAGCCAAACCCAACCAAGACAAGCCTCAGTATAACCAATATGATGATACCTCACGCGTTGAATCATCCCACTCTAAAGATATTAATAAAGTCATGTATGAAAACTTTATTACCCAGAATATCCTCAAACATATTAAACTTTTAGATTTTACAAGATAGAGTTTTATTGGGGATAGCGTGAATGCAGTCCCCCGCTACCAAAAATTTTGCACCCGAGCTAACCACATTTGGGTCAATCGCAAGGGTTAGCACCACCAGAGTGCAATGGTAAGCCTCACCTTGGGGGAACCACCTTCGTGATCATGGTGTCCCCTGTGCCAGGTAAGTATGCTCCTGCCACTTGCTTGCTTGCATGCTTATATATTGTCCAGTCCAAGGTCTATAGATAAAGAGGTCTTCTCAGGCCACCTTAGTGCGCAGGTAGCCGGATGGTGGGAGTCGGGTCGGTCAGAGCGTGACGTCACTCAGACTTAACCGTGGCTGAGTAAGCTGTGGAACTTCATAAGAAAATAAAGGAACCATGATTTCTGCTTTGTATTTTTCAATCTTTTCGAAGATTTATATTTTATTCTTTTAGGATAATAAAAGTAAGATTACAAATACATAACTTTATTACACTCAAACAACCAAACAAATATTTGATGATGTAAATAACTGAAATTTGTCGAGCAACAGACAGTTTAAATTAATAAAATAAAAAATGATATATACACAATATATATTTCGGTTATGTTTTATATCACGTTGAAAGCTTTTTCATTTTATTCTGCGCTTTTCTTGATGAACTAATATTCCTATTTAAAACACGAATTCTAAAAAATGTACGACATCTAACAAAAAATTTAATCACTTCTTATGGTAATGGGATATCATTGCTTTTAAAACTCTCTCTAATTAAATCAGTCAATTTATCTGTCGCTCCTTTTCCAGGTTTTAGATACTTTTCCCCATGATGACAAAGAAACATTTTTTCCATCGTTTTTAAATGCACCAAAAATTCTTCGCTTGGTTGCATTAGTTTTCCATCTCTTACATTTATGGCGCCAATCCACGTGCGATCTCCCTTCGTCGCTACAGTTCCAAGGAATTCATATTTAGGAAACTTACGAGCTATATAACCACCTACGTATTGTAAGCCTCCATCTTCTATCGCTTTCCCTAATGCTTCTTTTTCAGTGTCATATTCCACATATTCATCATTTTGCAAATCATTAACAAATTCCACTGGCAAACAAAACAGCATTCCTGATAGACTCAATTTTTTAATAGAAGTTTCTTCATCTACAAAGGATGCGCTTTGTTCAACAGGAAAACTGGAAAATGAGCCTGACGTCATCATATCACTATTGCAACTTTCAACGTTGCAGTTTGATCCTAACAGTTTGCTGTCTTTTCCTAGAATGTGGGCTCTGACTCGGTGCTTAAATGCGACGGGTGATGGGTGTTGATGGCATGCACCCATCTGTCTTATGCAGCCAAAAAAGTGTTCAAGACCATCTTGATTTAGCCTATAAGTGAGAATATATGATGTATCAAAATTAGCTTTGACCATTTTCAGCAGCTTCATTAGAGAATTGCACAATATAATTAGTCATTTTTTGGAGAGGATAGAGCCTATTGCTTTTAATTACTTTCATTTCTTTAGATACTCGAATCATATCTTGCAACGTTTTATTTTGTAGGTCCAAATTCATCCCATAGGCATTTCTTGATGGCTTCCTATCACGAGGTACTCGAGAATTGAATAAATCGAATCAGGAATCTACAAGATATATAAACTGAGTTGTGGTTTCCCAATGCTTATTTTCAAGCAGACCTTTCTTACCGAAGTACTGAAGGCATTTATATGTTGTTTTGGACAGTAATTGGGCCTTTTGTTATATATAAAACAGCTTTAATCAGCAAGGCGGAAATGTACACCACGTTTGCTTGTAAACAACTGCCCGGTCAAGGGGTGATCGACCTTTGGTATGCTTGGGTAGAAATAGTCTATAGACCTTGGCCGCACCTATAGGTCCTGCCTACGTCACAGTCTGTACCTGCGCAGAAGAGTCATATTTTTGGTCGGGGTTGAGAAGACCTCCTTAATCTATAGACCTTGGTCCAGTCTACATAGACTAAACACGGGCTCTTGCGTTGGCAGCCCATCAATCTTGAGTCATATGTTTGCCTCAAGTAAATGAGACAGTCCAAATTGTTTTCCTACTTAATAGGAACCTTCCACTCTTGCCACACATCACAGCATCTAAGCTGAGGTGAACTGAGTAAACTTCTCCTCATATTAGTTTGTATGCAATAAATTCTTCAAGTGGATGTATATGATACATTTTAAGTTAAAAAAAGCGTACTCGAACCATTTTATAATCTTATAAATAAACGGATTTTGAGCGAAGCGAAAAATCTATTTTTGGGTAAGATGGCCATGTCGTCCTGATGGAAGTTCCTTAAAGGCAGCTTCCTAGGGTATATTACAACTACGGCGATATTCCCAGAGAATTTACCTTAAGGTACCCAGAATTCTAACTCCTGGAGCGAGTATCCCTAAAAAAGACCTTAGGGATATCGTAAATATCAGTGGACGTATTCTTGACACGCCTCATAGCAATCTATACCCCGAATAGAGTTAACACTTCGTAGGGGTCAAATGGCAAGAAAACGAAAACGATAAGAAAGGGGGGAGCCGTTCGTAAGGTATCTCTCCTCCCCGTTTCGTAAGCGTGCCCTGCGCCGCTCGCGGCGCCATCTGTATTCCTTGTAGCGATACACGAGGTGCTACAGATACTGTATGTAGGGAGGGGTCCTACAACCCTTTTCTCTTTTTTTTTTTTTCGAAAAGGGACAGGGCGGGTCCATCAGGACGACATGGCCATCTTACCCAAAAATAGATTTTTCGCTTCGCTCAAAATCCGTTTTTTGGGCTCAAGCCATGTCGTCCTGATGGAAGTATACCAGAGCATTACTGTATCTGTGGATTCTCAATACGTGCCGTACTCCTCAGGAATGTTTCTTAGTCAATTCGACTGAAAGACCTAAGATGTTACCGTTATACATCTTTTCACTAATCATAAGCCATGAAAGCGCTTCCTGCCCCCTACAGGGAGGAGTCCTACTAGACTCTAGAAACGAACGAAGAGTACATATACCTATGTATGAATCACTCGCCAGCCAGTACAATATAGTGGTCTCACTCTATATGAAGTAAAGCATAGTCCTTACGGAACTACAGCATCCAAGGGAAAAAATCCCGACCAGCACCCTGGTCGAAGTAAAAATAGACAAAAAGGTTATATCTGCGTAGGATTAAACTTGCTGCCGCCACCGTCCTCAGAGAGGGGTGGAGCCCTTTATGCTAAGGAAAGTATAAACCAGTGCAACAAGGCTTGCATTAAGGAATAGGCTATTATAGATATCCCCGATTAATATACATAGGCTAAATGCTCAATAATTAACATGAAATCAATATAGGTGAAGGAGACGCAAGGTTCCCGAGAACAAGTTTATTGAGTAACAATAAATAGACATGGTTACCACAAATATATACATATGATAGGTGGATGACCAACAATTTACACAAGTACCGTAGTGCATGGATGTATGGTTATCTGAAAGAAAACAATCAGGTCACTTGTCGCATACCAAGGTATCAAAGTTAACGTCCATGTTACTATCCACTGACATTGGCGTCAGCAACGCTCGGCACACCTGTCTGTACTTGTGCTACCATCACCATAACGCTGGAACAGTCACTGTGGGCTCCCAGAGCCTTCACTACTAGTTATACCAACGCATATAACTATACACTCACCCAAGAATCAAAGTCCCAAATAATTCCACTGTTCCTCGCAGAGTTAAACAGCAGGGTTAACGACGCAACCAACTGCTACCACAGACCTCTTTAGCTGCTCCACTTGCTTAGCATAGTGGCGAAAGAATACCCTGGAAGACTTCCAGCCAGTGTATGAACGAAGTTGTTCAAAATCCATAAAGTTAAAGAAGTTTAAGGATGAAGCAACTTTCCTCGGATCATGACCTGCGGGTGAACTGTCAGGATCCGCTCTGCGAATAAAATATGTAATTTTCGCCCTAAGCTGATTTAAAGATAAATTCGAGCCCGATGTTTCTCCTCTGAATAGTTGGCCCCCATGGAAGTCTGAAGTTCTACGAAGATAGACCTTTGGGCATTCTACGGGACATAGAGATGCATCTTCTTTCAGAGGGCAGATTCTCCAGGGACCCCACCTGTTGGTGGGCAACTCGTTCTTAGCGAGAAACGTAGGGTCCGGAAACAGGTTCAGTTCTCCCCCATCCAGGAACTGAACCCGGCCCTCCTCTCTCGAGAGGGCCACAATCTCACTAACTCTGGCCCCAGAAGCAAGGGCAAAAAGGAAGATCACTTTTTGAGTCAGGTCCTTCAATGCGCACTCCTCATTATCCAGTAATGAGGCAAAATGAAGGACTTTGTCTAACGACCACGAAATAGGCTTTGGAGGAGCTGAAGGTCTAAGCCTAGCACAGGCCTTCGGGATCTTATTAAACATCTCGTTAGCGAGGTCTACCTGGAAGGCATATAGAATGGGTCTTGTCAGAGCTGACTTACATGTAGAAATCGTGTTAGCCGCCAGCCCCTGTCCGTGGAGGTGGATGAAGAAGGATAGGCAGAACTCCGTAGAGATCTCGTGCGGATTCTTGTCTTTGACAAAGGCTACCCATTTCTTCCATGCTGATTCGTACTGCCTTCTAGTAGACTTACACTTATATTCTTCCAGGAAGTCGATGTTATCTTTCGAGATTCCGAACCGTTTCTTCACCGCTAGGGAGAGAAAATCATGAGCTGCAGGGTCCGGGTTTTCTGTAATGAAGCGTAGACAGTCGACTTCTGGACTTGCTGGGACAGAACTGGGTCCGGGAGTGGTAGAAACTCTAGTCGTAGTTCCAGAGCCAGAGGGAACCATACACTGTTCGGCCACTTGTGGGCCACTATTGCTGCTACTCCCTTGAAGGATCTCAGTTTGTTGAGGACCCTCAACATCAGATTGTGAGGGGGAAACAGGTAGATCCTGGACCATCTGTTCCAATCGAGGGACATCGCATCTACTGCTTCCGCCAAGGGGTCCTCGTATGGGGACACATATCTCGGCAGCTTCTTGTTGTCCTTCGTCGCGAAGAGGTCTATCTGCAGTTCTGGGACTTGTCTCAAGATGAAGGAGAATGATCCTGCGTCTAGGGACCATTCCGACTCTATCGGTGTAACCCTGGATAGAGCGTCCGCGGTCACATTCCGGACTCCTTGAAGGTGAACTGCTGACAGGTGCCACTTCTTCTTCTCCGCCAGTCGAAATATGGCTAACATTACCTGGTTGAGAGGTGGAGATCTCGATCCCCGCCGATTCAGACATTTCACTACCACCTCGCTGTCCAGTACCAACCTTACATGGATCGAGTGACGTGGGGATACTTTCTTCAGGGTAAGAAGCACTGCCATAGCTTCTAGAAAGTTTATGTGAAAAGTCCCAAATAGCTTGGACCAGGTCCCTTCCACTTTTTTCCGATGGGAGTGACCCCCCCCCCTACCTTTGAGGCGTCTGTGTGGATTGTCACTGACGGGTGGGGTGGTTGAAGAGGTACTGACCTCTTTAGACGACTGGCTTGAGACCACGGTCTGAGAAGAGAACGTAGCCGAAGTGGGACCGGTCTCTTCAAGTCCTTTCGCTCTTTCGATGCAAAGGTTCTCCAGACTCCCGCTGCATCTTTTAGCTGTGCTCTTAGCACTGGGTCTGTTACTGATGCGAATTGAAGAGAGCCCAAAACCCTCTCTTGTTCGCGTCTTGATATCCTCTCGGAACCTAGAAGTCTCCTGACAGACCCCGCTATTTCCTTCCTTTTCGACATCGGAATGGAAAAACGGTGTGACACTAGATCCCAGTGAATTCCCAACCACTGGAACCTCTGAGCTGGAGAAAGACGAGACTTCTTTCTGTTGATCATGAAACCTAGATATTCCAGGAACTGGATCACTTGTAGGGAAGCCTGCAAGCATTCCGCTCTGGATGCTGCCCACACCAACCAATCGTCCAGGTAGGCTACTACCTGGAACCCTTTTAGGCGTAACTGTTTGAGCGCTGCGCTCGCAAGCTTCGTAAAGATCCTTGGGGCTATGTTTAGCCCGAAGGGCATCGCTCTGAAAGCATAAAGTTTTTGTTGTAGCTTGAATCCTAGGTAGGGGGAGAGATGGCGACTTATTGGAACGTGCCAATATGCGTCTGACAAATCGATGGAGACGGTATATGCCCTCTTGGGCAGTAAGGCCCTTATGTGTTGTAACGTTAACATCTTGAACTTGTGGTTCACTATGAACTTGTTGAGTGGTGACAAGTCCAGAATGACTCTGAGTTTCCCCGAGTCTTTCTTGGGAACACAAAACAGCCTCCTTTGAAACTTGATGGACTTTACCCTCCGGATCACCTTTTTCTCCAACAGATCTTGGATGTACTCCTCCAAAACGGGGGTGGAGTGTTGGAAAAATTGAGGGCACTGGGGCGGAGTACTGTACCAACTCCAACCCAGTCCATTTTTGAGCAGGCTGTGGGCCCAGGGATCGAAGGTCCAGCGATCCCGGAAATACTGTAGTCTCCCACCTACCGGCGACACTTCACTTTGACTGCCCTGCAGTCTTGCCTCCCTGGCCGCGACCACCTCTGAATCCTCTTCCCCTAGAGGGGCGTCTCACCGAACCTCTGGCTGCACCTCTGGGCTTTGCTCGAAACGTGGTCGATTGCCCTTCGAACACTGGATTGAATGCCGGGGATGCTGATGACACGGCTTGGGGTACCCATTGGAAGGTGGTCGGGGTCTGGGCTACCAGTTGTGGTACCGGAGGCAAAGCTGGCTGCTGCTGCTGCTGTCGTTGTGGTCTGAAAGGCTTGGCTGGACGGGAAGAAAACCTCGATTTCTTCGCCTTTCCTTTTGGCTGAGGGCCCTCATCAGGGGAAGACTTCCTCTTAAGGGACAGGCCCCACTTAAGGAGAAGATTACGGTTCTCAGTGGCTGCCTTGTCCACCACCTCTTTGACCACTTCGTTGGGAAAGAGATCTTTACCCCAGATGCTAGATGAAATGAGCCTCTTGGGTTCATGCCTCACTGTGGCCGAGGCGAAAACAAACTCTCTACAGGCCCTCCTCGCTTTGACAAAGCCATAGAGGTCCTTAGTCACCGTGGCCAGATGGATCTTGGCCATTACCATGAACATCTCAGGCATCTTGGGGTCGCTAGCCATTGTCTCCATGTTAGTCTGGAGAGACATCGAGGCTGCCAGGCGCTCCTTTGTGTCCAATTCCCTCCGTAGGAGGAATTCCGACAACTTGGGAAGGTTTTCGCCGAACTGCTGACCTGCAATGTCGGCGTCCAACTTCCCAACCGAGAAAGTGAGGTGTACCCCCTTCCAGTCCTTATTATCCAGCGGCAAGGCCAACGACAGTGGTTTGCATTCCTCCAGAGATGGACACGGTTTGCCAGCTTCAACCGCCTTCAAGACGGCCGCGAACCCTTTCTGCATAAAGGGGAAGGCCCTAGCCGGGGAGGATACAAAGGAGGGGTGCTTCTTACTCAAAGCAGCAACTTTAGAGTTTGAGAACCCCCTCTCCTTCAATGCAGATGTTAGGGTAGCTTGAGCCTTGGAGTGATCCAGGATGATCACCTCCTTCGGTTCCGTCTCCTCCTTCGAGGCCGGCTCCTTCTTCAGACGGACATAACAGTCCGGGTAGGCCCCTCTACTGGGCCAGAATTCCACCTCCTCAAGGGGAACTGAGCCCAGTTTCTCCGACATGACGATCTTCCCGATCGTCATCGGCATGTGCTCGGCATATCTCCACGGGTTGGCATCCGAGCACAGAGGAAGGTCCTTCACGTTGAGCTTCTTTGGAGGTCCACGTGATGCTGTGATCTTCTGCATCTGGAGCTCCAAAGTAGCGGCCTTCTGATTATTCTCCCTCTGCATCTGTTGGATCATACCAACGATGGAAGAGAGAGCCTGTCCCAGCTCTGCTGGAAGAGCGGACGAAGTAGAGGGGATAGGTTCAGGGGTCTGAGCCGGAACGTCTGAAGGTACGGGAACCTCTTCCTCCACGGCAATAGGATCTTGATCCTCCTCCTCACCCTCTGCGAGGAGATCCTGTTCCGCACGATCGGACAAGTCAGACATCTTGTCATCCAGCTGGATGTCCTGCATGGCATCCGTAACATCCTCCTCCACTGGGATCTGGACGAGAGGGATCTCCGGCCGAGGCTGGGGAACAACAGCGTCAGTGGAAGCTTTGGGAAAAAGGTATGCCCTCATCTTCTCATTAGGAAGATAAGGTCCAGTGGTGTTCTTCTGAAAACCCCTTACCCATAAACGGAGCTTCTCCCTCGCTGCATCCCTTGACTCCGCCGACCTAGGGGATTCAAAAGCCTCTGATAGCAGGTTAGTACATACTGCACATACCTGCGGATCCCAGTAGCGATGGTCATCATTGGAGGCTGCGCAAGCCGCGTGCCTCCTAGACGAGACATGTCCGCAAAAGTTCTTGCTGCGGACATTGCAGAAGACACTATCACATTTCGGATGCTCCTCCTGTAAAAGAAGAAAATTTCCATGAATATCAAGTGAATTTCAATTCACATGTAAATATGAGTATTCACAAAGAATAAGGGAAAGACACCTACTTGTGAAACCCACACAATCACCTGTGGAAGCCCACCAGCCAAAAATCACGTAGTTAGTCTTTACTCGAATAACCAGAGATCATATTTCCCAAGGAAATTAGGTGTAGCTCACACCTAAGGTAAAATTTTACCATTCTGGCCAGGGATGAAAAGAATTCTCTTTTTTATCCTTGTAAGGCGACACCAAGTGATTGCACAAAGTAACACAAGTAAGTTAGAAAAGACAGTGTTGTAACCTACTATATCATGGTCTCCCTTGGTTGAATACACCACCCAAGAAAGAACTGATACAGTACATGAGGGTGGTGTGCCGGCCGGCTATTGCCGGTCAGTACCCCCCCCCCCCTTTTTTCCAAAGGTAGATCTCAAGTACACAACTCCAGATCACCCCTATTGGGGAGAACTCCAGATCTCATGCCTGAACCGGCCGGCAGTGGTTGCCGGTCCGCAGCCACCCGGGTAGCACTGTGTTGCCGGCCATCACTCTTAGTGGCCGGCTAACCGGGCAGTGTAGCAGGCCGGCCGGCAGCGGTAAGCAAACCCTGCCGGCTGGCCTCCACACCAGGTAGCGCTCGGCTGCCGGCCGCCACTCATAGTGGCCGGCAGATGAGCAAGAGACCGGCCGGCAAAGGTATATAACCACCGCCGACCGACAGCAAGAGAACTGGAGAACACCCCCCCCACCGGCGGCCGGTCTGTAGGCCGGCAGACGGCAAGGACAACACATAAGAAGACAACAGAATGAGTGCCGGGCTAAGAGGCTATGAGCCTCTGTGCCCGGCACCCGAAAGAGTGCCGAGAGGAAGGGGAGACACTAAGTCAGGCTTCCTAACCGCTGCTTACTGAATCTACAGACGGCAGCGGTGGAGGGACCAAGAAAGGACCGGGCAGCACTCAAAAGAAAGGGTCTCTGCCGGTCGGCACACTCTGCCGGCCGACAGGGGACCACGTCAGTTCCCCATCCTAACCTAGGCTAGGTACGGATGCGGACGACTGACACAAAGGAAACGGAAAAATAGAAGGGAATGACAGAGGGTCCTATCCAACCTTGCCTTGGTTAAGGGTTATTCCCAACTAAGAGAGCTCATCTCAGCCAGAGAAATCCCGGGAGGGAGGCCGGCACTACTGGCTGCCTCCCTAAAACCAAGGCAAGGAAGGAATTGCTATTCCAGAAAGGGAACATATCCCGAATCCAGAACGGCAAAGAGGACAAGTCTGAGGGGTCACCGAGCGAAGGGATCACTACAGGAACCCAACAAGGTGATCCAAGGGGGATAAACCCCTTATGCCCGTGTCAGTCAGCAAGGGAGACTCTGCCCCACGCTAGACCAACACGGACTCAGACTAATACACTGCTGTACTGTCCCCCTCCGAACCAATTCAGTTGGAACAGGAAGGTACAGTACTACTCCAGCATAGATATATTTGAAATTTAATTCAAACAAACCACTAGAGTTAAGCCTAAGGCTTAAACAGAGGGAAAGGGTTTGCCCCTTCCCCGAAGAGAAGGGAGCAAACGGGGAAACAGATAATATTATAATGACCTAAGACAACCTAGCCTAGGCACTAAGAGAATCGATTACCTAATTCACCGAAACTCACTCCAATACTATCTTGGAAAGTACTCGAAAAAAGCTTATATGTATAACGTTGCCTAACGCTTTAAGCAATATAAAATCACACTTGGAAGACTAATTATCATGCAGGAAGTACGAGGGCCAACAGCTAGCCTACGAAGACTAGTGTTGGTCAGCCTAGGCAAAACTTTCGCCAGGCACACTACTATCGCATCATAACAGAATTCCTAATTAAGCTAAGCAGCTAATTATTAAAGCGCAAAGGGGCTGGGAACGTCGCTCTTGCTAACAAATAAATCCTATTCTAGCGAGCGACAGCGTCCATGACGCCTCCAGCAGGCAATAGCTCTTGTATCAAAGATAACTCTTTTAATTACTTTAATTTTAAACAAGAGCCTACATTTATACATAAAAGAAATAGTACTCAACTTATCCGAAGCAGAAGAAGTTGGAGAAAGCATTATAAACGAGTAAATCCAAGATTTTGGTAGTAACACAGGGAAAAACACCGAGTCGTATAGCTACGCAAAAAGGAATACAGATGGCGCCGCGAGCGGCGCAGGGCACGCTTACGAAACGGGGAGGAGAGATGCCTTACGAACGGCTCCCCCCTTTCTTATCGTTTTCGTTTTCTTGCTATTTGACCCCTACGAAGTGTTAACTCTATTCGGGGTATAGATTGCTATGAGGCGTGTCAAGAATACGTCCACTGATATTTACGATATCCCTAAGGTCTTTTTTAGGGATACTCGCTCCAGGAGTTAGAATTCTGGGTACCTTAAGGTAAATTCTCTGGGAATATCGCCGTAGTTGTAATATACCCTAGGAAGCTGCCTTTAAGGAACTTCCATCAGGACGACATGGCTTGAGCCCAAAAAATATATCTCACTGAATTATTGTAAAGAGTTATTTTCCTAAGTGATTTTTAAATATTTTTTTTATTCTTTGTCTGTTGACAGCTTAAGTTCTAAAACACCCCAAAGGGGATTTCCCCTATTCAATATTTCGGAAAATGTTTTAGTTATAATAAATTCTAACAAAGAAAAATGCCTCCTTCTGAAAAAAATACATATAGATTTACATACAGCTGCCTCCTATCATACATACACCCCTTGATATATATTGATAGCCAGAGTAACACAAATGGAAAGCTGCACAATTGATTGATTGATTGATTGAAAGTTTTCTGGCATCCTGACATCTAAGGTCATTGACGCCGATACCATTTACTGTATATGAAAATTAAAAGAGAATTCGATTAAAACCATAAAAATTAAGAAGTCATTACAATAGTTAAATAGTTTTCAGAAGACCTGCTTCTGAAATAAATCTAAAAATTCCGCTCGCATAGTAAGACACATCATGTCCAAGAATATTGGCAAGGATAAACCTGCCATCCTCACCTCGAGCCTCAAACAGATATCTATTTCTTAAGTAAGTAAAATTAGGGCATTCGGTCAACAAATGCCTCACTGTTAAAGGTACTAAGCAGTCCTCGCAATACGGTTGGTGTTGGCCCTTCAGCAGAAACTCCTGTGTCAACCGTGTGTGACCAATACGGAGACGACAAAGAGTCGTCTCCCATTTTCGGGGTATCATGTTATACCTCCAAGGTGATATGATATTTGTTACTTCCCTCATTTTATTGCCATCTTGACTGTCCCAGTGCTGTTGCCATTTATCACAAACCAATTTCTTGATGTAAGGTAGGAGATCATTACATGGAATGGGATACCTCCTTGGTAGCAACTCGGATGCCGCATTCTTCGCCAGTAAATCTGCCTTCTCATTCCCAGACACACCTACATGTGCTGGAACCCAACAAAATCGAACAGTTATACCTTTCCGTCCAATAATAAAAAGCCATTCTAAAATCTTTAAAACTAGAGGGTTACTAGAATTAAAAACTTCTAAAGCTTGTAGAACACTCCTTGCATCACTAAAAATTGTAAAATTACCCTCCTTTTCCAAAGCTATTTTCTCAATAGCGGTTAATATGCCATACAGTTCGGCAGTAAATATGGAAGCTGTTAGAGGAAGTGCACCTCTACAATTAAAATCATTACTATGTACTCCAAATCCAACGCCAGCATCAGATTTGGAGCCATCAGTATATATAAAAGTCGATCCCCTATGTTCTTCGACATGTTCCATAAAAAGAGACCTGGATTCTAAGTCAGTCATATTCTTCTTAACTCCAATAAAGTATTTACAAAAAGATATGTCAGGTAATTTCCATGGAGGCGTTGATGATACCTTGAATGGAAGCACCTTATTTCTAATTATATCCAGATTGTTTAATAACTGGTTAACCCGAAACCCAAAAGGTTGAGGAGATTTTGGGTGCAACTCAAAGTAGGTTGAGTGCCTTACAAGGCTTGCAGTTTGAAAGGCTGAAGAATTGGGGAGTCTTTGCAATCTAAACCAATACCGAATAATAGAAGACATCCGGTAAAGGTCCAGAGGCAACTCCCCAGCATCAACAAGGAGACTTGTGATAGGGGAGGTTCTAAAGGCTCCTGTGGACAATCTAATGCTAGCATGATGTATTGAATCTAGTATTTTTAACCGGCTTGGGGTGGCTGAAGAATATACCTCACAACCATAACTAATTTTGGAAAATATCAAGGCCTTGTATAATTTTAGAATTGTATTGCGGTCTGCCCCCCATGACGTATGGGACAAGACTTTTAAAAGATTCATAGCTTCAACACATTTAGCTTTTAATGCTTTTAAGTGAGAAACCCATGTAAGCCTACAATCAAATATCAACCCTAAAAATTTTGCTTCACTTGCACATGGGATCCGTTGACCTTTGATGTATATATCCGGGTCTGGATGTACTCCCCGTATACGACAGAAATGGACAATTGTAGTTTTACTTGTTGAGAACTTAAATCCATTCATATCGGCCCAATGGATAATTTTATCAATAGAGAGTTGGATTTTTCTCTCAACCATTGCCATTCTGGCCCCAGCAAATGATATGGAGAGATCATCCACAAATAATGTTGCGAGAACATCCCGGGGAATGACTGAGGATATCCCATTAATTGCTAGTGCAAAAAGGGTTACACTCAGCACACTCCCCTGAGGAACTCCTTCTTCCTGGCACTTACTCTGTGATAGAGCTTCCCCAACTCTCACTTGGAAAACTCTATGTGAAAGAAATGACTGGATGAATAGTGGTAGCTCACCTCTCAATCCGCACTCATGGATTCTTTTAAGTATATCGTATCTCCATGTGGTATCATATGCCTTTTCAAGATAAAAAAAAACTGTCACATGGTGCTGTTTGGAAGCAAAGGCTTCACAAATGGAGGACTCAAGTTGTATCAGCACATCAGTCGTTGAGTGCATTTTCCTGAATCCACATTGAATGGGTGATAAAATATTCTTCTTTTCAAGGTACCAAATCAGTCTTTCGTTGACCATCTTCTCCATGATTTTACATAAACAAGATGTCAATGCAATAGGTCGGTAGTTTGCTGCTAAAAACTTTTCCTTACCGGGTTTTAAAAAGGCTAAAATAATGGCTAGTTCCCAAACACTTGGATAACTATGATCATGCCATATTCTATTACAAATGCTTAAAATAAATAACTTTGTATTAAAAGGTACATGTTTAATCATTGCATATGGAATTCCATCGGGTCCAGGGGCTGTATCGTTACAAGTAGCAAGAGCAGAATCAAATTCTCTTTCAGTAAAAGGAGAATTGTATGACTCTTGCTTTCTTGTTGCAAAGTTTAAAACTTTCTTTTCTTCATTGCTCCTATACTGGTGACCAGGAGCTGCTTCACACTTGCACGATACATTTGAGAAATGGTCAGCCAGGGCATTGCTAACTTCGGTTGCTCCAGTCATATACTTGCCATTTATCTTTAACACTGGTGGTGGGTTTGGGGTGAATTTGCCTGCTATCTTTTTGACTTTCCTCCACACAGATGATGTTGGTGTTCTACTGTTAATGGAGGAAAAAAAGGTCATCCAAGACTGGCGCCTAGCTTCTTTCATGGCACGGCGGAACTGTGCTCTACATTTCTTGTATATGACTAAATTCTCCTCATTACGGCGCATGCGCAATCGAGTTAAAGACTTACTTGTAGCTCTATGCAGGGCAGTTAGTTCTGATGACCACCAGGGGACTGGTCGTCGTCTGAATATCCCAGTTGTTTTGGGAATGGAATTCACTCCTGCTGTGTGAAGAGTTCCATTAAGTAAGTCTATGGTATCATCAACACTTTCAAACTGTTCTGCATTTCCTTCAATTTCACTTAACTCCCGAAATCTATTCCAGTCCGCCTTATCAAGATTCCATCGAGGTGATCTTTGTAAAGGTGGACCATTGTTGGTGTTTATAATGATTGGTGCATGATCACTAGTAGGCCAATCATCTAATGTTCTCCAATTAAAATCGAGAAGACAGTTAGAGCTTGCGACTGATAGGTCAATGCAGGACAAGGTACCTGTCTGTACATGAAAATGTGTGGGCTCTCCTGTATTGAGGAGTCCGACATCTTCATTCTCCAAAATTGACGATATAATATTACCCCTTGCATTTGCTAAAACATCACCCCATAAAGGATGTCTACTATTAAGGTCTCCTAGTAAGAGAAAGGGTTGTGGGAGTTGTTTAATCACCTCTACTATATTATCATATGAGATGTTATCATTTGGAGGCAAGTAAAGAGAACAGATTGTGTATTTTCTCCCTATATCAATCTGTACAGCCACTGCCTGCAGAGGGGAAAAGATAGACAAAGATATTTGGGGAACATCTCGACAAACGTATATAAGACTTCCCCCATGGCTCCCTGCTCGTTGATCATATGGTGTCCTATAGCTAACATACTCTCGAGGACAAGGAGTATTAGCATCGAGCTTGCTTTCTTGTAGACATACTGTTATAGGGGAGTGCTCACGCATGAGGAGCTTAAGTTGTTCATATTTCGCCCTTAAACCCTGGCAATTCCATTGCAGAATGGAGGAAAAAACTATGTTTTATTTTTTGGAAGACACCTTAGATGAAGTCTTCCCATTGGCAATATTTGATCTAACAATATTTCCCGGAGGTAACTCTAGAGAGGATCTTGATATAGTGGGTTTTGTGTTTCTCTTTTTCTTTGTGTCCTTTTGATCTAATTGTTGAGGAGGATGGTGGACCTCAACTTGAATTTCTGATTGGTTCAATTTACCTTCTAGTTGTTCAGAAACATCAGCAGACAAGATATCATATTTATTGGAAGTCGTGACTTTAATGTTTCTTATGGTAGGAGGAGAGAGGGAGGGAGGTCTCTCTCTTTTCCGATTAAAAGGTTGTGATCTGTCAGGTTTTTGCACCTTCCCCACTACGGGTTCACCAGGTAAATTGGTTTCAAGTGCAACCTCCATCAGATCAGGCAAGGACACGGCCTGTGAGAGGTTTGTACTATTGTTTAAAATCGGAGTAGTTGGCTTTTGAATAATTTTCAGATCTTTAAGTATCCGTTTTGATTTTTCTACAATTTCTGGATATAGATTTTCGATGGGATTTTTAACCTCTTGAACTACTTTCATTTGTTTCTTTATCTTAGAAGTAGAGATATAATTTTCGTCTGAGTGGTTTGGCAAGTTTTTCTTCAGAACCATTGAAAAAGGTTGCCCTGGTCTTATTTGCTTTTCAAGAGCTCTTTTACGAGCCTCTTTAAAAGTAACCCTTTCCATGGTCCTAATGGCCTGGATTTCTTTTTCAAATATAAACTTTACACAGCTTTTAGATGTAGCTGGGTGTGCTTCCCCACAATGTATGCAATTAGGGTTTTCTATGCATACTCCATGACTACTTTTTCCACAGTTGGCACAAATAGCTGGCTTATTGTTTAGTTTTTCTTTACATTTCTGGCTTAAATGGCCATACATTTGGCAATGATAACATCGCAATGGTGACGGGATATATGGTTTTACCTTCAAAGATAGCCATCCAGCTTTTATAACATTTGGTAATCGGCATTGATCAAATGTTATAATCAGAGTAACAAGAGGGATACGTTGTTCTCCAACTCTCTTTCTCATTCTGACTACTTTAACTACTCCTTGATTTTTCAGTTCATCCTCTATTTCTTTCTCCTCTATATCCAACAATTCTGGAGCATATATCACACCTCTACTCTGGTTGAAAGTAGGGTGCGAAACGCATTTTACGCTATGACCATTCAATGTTGTAAGTGTTTTTAACCTTTCACCTTGTAATGGGGACAGTGTCTCTATCAAGAGACTTCCATTTCCCTGGGGTAAAATTTTTGGCTGCCCTCCACATAAAGTAACTATTTCCCTATTAGCTTTAAAAACATTTATACGCTCATTTCTTCCGTTTTCAAATTCCAAGATAAAAAAATTTTCATAATTCACTACTTCATAGTGACCAGGTAATACTTCTACTTTTCTATATCTTTCTGTACTGTCATCATTTTTCACTCTCTCTCTCTTCTTCTCTAGCGTTTTATTATTCACATGACGTGAATAAGGTTCTAACGTTACAATGTTAGAACCCGAGTTGGAGCTGTCTGTACCGAGGTCCATGTTTGTATTTTCCAGGTCGTCAACAGAGGTGTTGGGTTTTTTTGAAAAAGCAAGCCGGGTTATCCACCTCTTATCGGAGGATGTCAGTCCTCCTATCCCATGTGGCCCAACACGAGAAGAGGCTTCAGCGGGGACCAGTCCTCTATTAGAGAGGGGCTGCCTCTCTTAAGGTGGGCGTACACTGGTCAGTGGGAGTAGTTAGCCACTCCCACCGTCGACTCCAATGCCTGGCGTCAACCATTACCCGCAAATATGGGTGACTTAAAACCGGATCACTGGAGCCCGACTCTTAACAGACTTGGTCTGCACCCAATGGGGTCTGCCAGAGGGTGATGGCGTCTAAATTGGCACAGGTTGAGATGGAATGCAGTCCATCCCACACTCTGCCAAATCCAAAGCAGCATCCAATGTAAAATCGAACATGCCAAAGTCGTCAACAATATCGAGCCCAAAAGGAAGAGATGGGAGAAAAAAGAAATTATCAAAAGTAAAAGAGAAAGTGCTGACTGATTTAGTTGGATCGACAGCTGGGCACCGAGGTCCAATGGGAAATAGTTCCCACTGTTCATTAGAGCCCAGCTGCTAATCCCTAAGCCCCCCATCCTCATCAAGGCTTCAGCATCTGGGGGGGAAAAGCTGCACAATTTATAGAATCCATGATTGCAAAAAAAAAAAAAAAAAAAAAAAAATTAAGAGTCCAATGTTAATCATTAAGATTAAATTTTAATATTCAATAAGTAGATGTCATAATAATAGCTTTGAATCTTCTCAATATCTAAACAAGTAGATATCCTGATGATGAGTGATTTGCATCCGCTTGGTTCAGTCCGGTGCAGATTACCAGGAGCTTTTATCAATCTCCTCAGCATATTACCACAGCTTATATCATCTGCTCCGCATATTACCCAGCTTATATCATCTCCTCAGCATATTACCCGGCTTATATCACCTGCTCTGCATATTACCCAGCTTATATCATCTGCTCCACATATTACCAAGCTTATATCACCTGCTCCACATATTACCCAGCTTACATCACCTGCTCCGCATATTACCCAGCTAATATCATCTTCTCCGCATATTACCCAGCTTATATCACCTGCTCCACATAATACCCAGCTTATATCATTTGCTCAGCATATTACCCAGCTTATATCACCTGCTCAGCATATTACCCAGCTTATATCACCTGCTCAGCATACTACCCAGCTTATATCACCTGCTCCGTATATTACTCAGCTTATATCACGTGATCTGCATATTACCCAGCTTATATCACCAGCTCCGCATATTACCCAGCTTATTTTATCTGTTCCGCATATTACCCAGCTTATATCATCAGCTCAGGATATTACCCAAGTAAAAAGAAAGCTGTGGAGAGCTAAGAGAAACCACAAACTAAAGGTCATCTGGTCATGACACCCAAGTTGAGTTGAAATCCGTATGGTTATTCTAATTATCTTTAATCTTCTATCAAAATACTAGTGACAAGCTTCACTGGTTATCAGTTAGAAATACTATACATAATCCTTGACATGGATAACTTGTAGATCATTGGAATTTAGTTTTGATAGGCTGAATTAACGTCAAGCTGTTCAACAGACCATGAATTTTCAGCAGCTAATGCAAGTAACAGTCAAATGCTTGATTTCCTCACTATATGATCATAAGTCTCCAGGTAGTCCACACCAGGTGTTAGGGAGAACCTCCCGGCCACAAGTCTTGCTTTGTGTACCCCTATCTCACCTACTTCAATGTATTTTCTTCTGAATACCCGTGAGAACACGCGAGAGAGAGAGAGAGAGGAAGAGAGAGGCAGAGAGAGAAAAACAAACTTGTCCCGTTGTATCTTATTGAGACTTTTGAACTGAGTCCATGTCAGTAGGGACTGCTCAGTATATGAAAGGACTTGAGAGTGTAGTCCTATTATTGGGAATTATATGACTCTAGTACTATTGAATATCGGTTATACTAATTAATAGTTTATTGAGGAGAGAGATATCTCCCGTTATTCCTTAGAAGCCGTAAAGGGAACCGTAGTAGTTGTTACGAAAAGACATTTGTAGCAGCTTTTTAGTCAGTAACAATATTAAGTATACAGTCCACTTTATCCATCATTTTTTCACCACAAATGGCTTAGTCCAGAATTTGTGTGGTACTCCAGACTCTATTATCATGCATCTTGAGAAGAGAACAGGATTGCCAGCCGTCTCTCTATTCCCTTCTCTATAAGAAAAACCAAAAATTCCTTGCTGACATACTCTCCTCCATTATCAGTGTGGAGGCATTGCAAAAGTCTGTTGTGTTTCCTCTCTGCCTTGGCCATGTATTCCTTGAATTTCTCCATTGTTTCACTTTTCTGCTCCATTATAGAATTCCAATGTACCTTGAATGGCAGTCTAAAAAGGTAGCAAAGTAGTGGCTTCCACTTGCATTCGATGATGCTCAGGAATCTGACAAACATCACTATGTACTATTTCCAGTACTTCACTACTTCTTGGTTCACTTGCAGGTATTGGCTTATTTTTGGACTAACCTTCCATGCATGTTGTGTAGTACAGTATTCAAGTTTTCCCTTTGCTTAACAAACTTTTGGTAATAAAGTACAAGTCAATATCTTCTCTGCCACAAATTTATCGTTGCTCTATTTCCTGTGATTTCTATATCTTCATTCTTATTAAAATTTCTTTCCTTTCCTTGAAAAATTTTCTTGCCTTTGCCCTGATACATCTTCACTGCCTAATTCCAGTATCCTTTCAGAAATACTTATTTTACATCTTTCACTTGTTTAACACCTTTGTAGGTAACTAACTAAAATCCCATTTCATTGAATTTTCTTTCAGACATCAGATTTTGATCTCGAATTGGGGCAGAGTATACTTATTGTAATTTCAACTCATATTCACCATACTAGTCTTTCATTTTCATAATCACTTTTCCTCTGGCTAGAATGGAGACTTCCTGCCATAGCCCTATTTTACGTTACCTGTGATGCTACTATCAAAATCAACAACTATGTCTTTATGAGGTGGTATGTGATCACTAGCACCAGAATCCAAGTTCCATATTAATTTGGAATTTTCTTTCACTGGTGACTTGTTCACAATAGCATTCACTTTTTTTTGTCATTTCGCTTCCATTTTAAATTACTGCAACAATTGCCTTTGTATCTGTTCTGGTTTTGGCAACTTTTCCTGATAGCTCCTCTTCTTTATATTCACTTTCATGGTCTTTATCACTGTCATATTGTGCTTTCTTCCCAGATATTCTTTTCCTGCTTCTGTTATTTTGTCTGTCCTCGGTATTGTTTCTTCTTTCTTCTGTATCTGCTTTCTTCCTTATCTCTTCTTTCTTCAAATTTTGGACAGTATCTGTCTATATGTCCAGGCTGGCTACAAGCATATCAGACAAATCTTTTGTCCCCACTTTTAAACCCTCTTGCGCCTTCTTTTCTTTTATAACTTGTACTTGAATTTCCATCTTCTTTTCTTGAATCTATTCTGAGGTTAATTTTATAAACTAAAAGGTTTTCTTCTTTTCTTGCTTCGAGTTTATCTTGCATCTTCTCGAAAAGCAGCACTGACTATACAGTTTTGATATATAAATATTCAATTTTTGAGAACTGACTTTAACAAAATTTGATATATGGGAATATGTTTAAGACCTCTCAAAATTGAGCTACTTCTTCCCCTAAAGCTGCATTTACATCCCTGCCCAATCTGTATACATACGCTATATATTCCTTCATTGATATTTCTTCAGTTTTTCTGCAGTTACACAGTTCTTCAAGCACATCAACAATTTGAAATGTATCCATTTTTGTGTGGATATCACTTAAAATATCCCATGCTTCCTTTGCTTTGGTATATTCAATGATGTCGTCCAGCTCTAAATTATCCTCTTGTTGTGTGATATAACTCAGTGCATCATCGTTATTTCTTTGAAGTTGCATTTGCGTCCAGTTGTCTTGGTCGTCGGCATATCCTTGATCTATACATTCCCACCACCTCTTATGAATGAGAATAGCTTTAGTTCTCTTCGCCCAATAGAAATAATTCAATTCATTCAGAATTTCATGCCTTTTTTTCCCATGTCTTCGCCCGCCATTTTGTATACCTCTCTGTGTCACGGCACCCTTGTAGTTCAGTCCTTCCACGATGTAGTACACAATGTTGTTCTACTTCCTAATTTTCCCCTTTTTATTACGAGATTTATTTCACTGTTGGCGCTCAGAGCATCCTGGGCACATAACTTGGTAAAGTTTAATTCCAGGCGGTAAAAATGAAAATCAAATAATTACAAAGAAACAAAACTGAGAATCACATGATCAGATTATTTTAACATGTATAATAATAGACAGGACCCCCAGCATGTACACAATACCACTATCAAACTTTCATACCTAACCTACAAACCTTGTCCTTACCTGCGACCCAGCGTATTCTTAACAATAGGGTTGAAAATACACACACCTCTAGAACTGCCCCAAGCAAACAATTAATGTGAGGACTAAACTTAAGAGAAATTAAGTCAACCAATTTTCTATGCCTGAGCAGGCCTACAAATGCTCCTAAATCATGAATGTCTATTTCTCCTCAGTTTATCCATTGTATAATCAATACACACACACAGATTGCCCGGACCATATTTCCGGACAGAGGCTCTTTAACGGTCAGTCATAGCCCCCAAGAGTAGAAGACCTGACCGGTGTTGTCAGCGTCTTGCAAAATCTCAGCTCACAAGAATCTGCTTTTAGAGTATTGCTCCGCCCAGATCAATCACACTTTTCAGAGTTTGCTAGACACATATGCAAGAGAATCAGCTTGGCCAAGAGCCACACCCAACCAAGACAAGCCTTAGTAAACCAATATGGTGATACCTCACGCGGCGTTGAATTATCCTACTCTGAAAATATTAATAAGGTCATGTAAGAAAACTTTATTACCTAGAATATCCTCAAACATATTAAAATTTAAGTTTTTACAAGATAATTAGGGTTTTTATTGGGGATAACAAGAACGCAGTCCCCAGCTACCAAAAATTTCACACTTGAGTTGACCACATTTGGGTCAATCGCAAGGGTCAGCACCACCGGAGTGCAATGGTGAGCCTCGCATTGGGGGAACCACCTCCGTGATCACGGTCACACGGTGTTTCCTGTGCCAGGTGAGTATGCTCTTGCCACTCGCTTGCTTGCTTGCTTGTTTATAGATTGTTCAGTCTACATAGACTGAACACGGGCTCTTGCGTTGGCAGCCCGTCGATCTCGTGTCATATGTTTGCCTCAAGTAAATGAGGCATTCCAAATTGTTTTCCTACCTAAAGGAACTTCCACTCTTGCCACACATCACAGCATCCAAGATGAGGTGAACTGAGTACACTTCTTCTCATATTAGTTTGTATGCAGTAAATTCTTCAAGATGATGTATATAATACATTTAAGTTAATGGGAACGTGCTTGAACCATTTTATAATATAAATAATGCATCTTAGTGAATTATTGTAAAAAGATATTTTGCTTAAGTGATTTTTGAATATCTTTTATTCTTTGTTGACAGCTTAAGTTCTAAACCTTCCCCCCCCCCACCCATAGGGGATTTCCCCTATTCAATATTTAGGAAATCCTTTTAGTTATAATAAATCCTAACGAAGGAAAATGTCTTCTTTTACAAAAAATACATATAGATTTACATACAGGTGGCTGCTATCATACATACACCCCTTGATATATATTGATAGCTAAAGTAACACAAATGGAAAGCTTCACAATTTATAGAATCCAAGATTGTTAAAAAAAAATGAAGATTAATATTAATAATTAAGAGGAAAATTTAATATTCAATAAGTAGATGTCCTTATAACAAGAGCTTTGCATCTTCTCAATATCTAAATAAGTAGATGTCCTAATAATAAGTGATTTGCATCTGCTTGGCTCGATTCGGTAAAGATTACCAGGAGCTTATATCAATCTCCTCAGCATATTACCAGCTTATATCATCTACTAAGCATATTACCCAGCTCATATCATCTACCAAGCATATTACCCAGCTTATATTACCTGCTCCGCATAATACTCAGTTTATATCCTCTGCCCTGCATATTACCCAGCTTATATCATCTGCTCAGCATATTACCCAAGGAAAAAGAAAGCTGTGGAGAGAGCTAAGAAAAACCACATACTGAAGGTCATCTGGTCATGTCGCCCAAGTTAAGTTGAAATCCGTATGGTTATTCAAATTCTCTTTAAACTTCTATCGAAATACTAGTGACAAGCTTTACTGGTTCAGTTAGAAATACTAGACTTAATCCTTGACATGGGTAACTTGTAGATCATTGGAATCTAGTTTTGATAGGCTGAATTAAAGTCAAGCTGTTCAACAGACCATGAATTTTCAGCAATTAATGCAAGTAACAGTCAAATGCTTGATTTTCCTCACTAGAGGATCATAAGTCTCGAGGTAGTCCACATCAGGTGTTAGGCAGAACCCCCTGGCCACAAGTCTTGCTTTGTGTACCCCTACCTCACCTACTTCGACGTATTTTCTTCTGAATACACACTTGCAATCAATCATTTTGTGTCCTGTTGGTCTTGGCACTGTTTTCAAGGAGTCCATGCTTTATAACATTTCATTTCTTGCAGCATTGCAGCTTCTCATTTGTCTTTGTCAGGACAATTGAATGCTTCTTCAACAGTCAATAGGTATTTTGGAAAATGCTGGAAATATGTATTGACCTTGCAACATTGGCACTTCCTTGGTTTCCTCGTCCTTTGGGATCGTTGACAAAAATACGTTCCTCGTCATGGTTCTCTTGATGATTTTCTTGTTTTTCAAGAAATTCTTATTGATTTTCTTTACTGTTTTCAAAATTTTAAGGTTTGTCTTCTTGATTATCTTGATTTTCTTCCCTGTTTTCATTGCTGGTGTTATCATCTGAGAAATGGTTCTCCCAATAGGAGTTGTTATGAGTGTCTGAGTCAGATAAGAAGAAAGTTACTACTTGCTTCTTGGGTGCAGTTTCTACTGCTGGTTCCCTTATCTTGAAAGGGTAAATCTCTTATTTAAAGTCAATGTTAATGGCATTGATCATGACTTGTTTGTTGATGTTCCGCTACTTGAATCCCTTTTGGCTTGGGCAAACCCCCATGTAGACACATCTTTCTGCTTGAACTTCGAGCTTCAGTCTCTCCTTTAGCTTAGCTCAAGCTTCACAGCCAAACACTTTAATCAATTTCAGGTTGTCACATTTGAGGTTTCTCCCATTCCACAGCATGAATAGAATTTTGTTTATGGCAATTGACATTGTTCTATTCTTGATGTAATTTGCATGAAGAATAGTGCGAGAAATTCCTCTCACAACGATTTAACATAACATTTTTGTGTATGCGTCTGTATAACCATAATCTTCCTCTTACCGTTAGGTTATAAGTATTGCGTGTTCATACAGGTTATTGATTGATTTATTATTGAGAATTTTCATATGTCGGGTAATTGGCAAACAGAATTTGTTATTTCGTTTGTGTCTTTATTCATGAAACCGAAATTTGCATGTCTTCGTATTTTGTAGAAGTATGTTCTTAATTGCATATTATGTTAAGAGTTAAAGAACCACATTTTACGAGAGAATGACACTCTTACGTTATTGTTTGTTTCATGCATGACTATGGTTTTAGTATGTAGCATTTCACGTATGGTCAATCACTGTAAAATATGCTTACAAAATGTTAATATAAATTTCAGTTTTAATAAGAAGTTTCGTTTATGTGCTTCTGGCGAATGTGTTGTACCTGTGGTAGTAGTTGAAGGTAACTAGTTTACATCTCGCCAGAGAATCTATCAGTTGAGGTCAAAGGCTAGAACACAACGAGAGCAGTGTTCGCACTATGATTCACCTAGTTCGCGCTCCTCCATAGATGTATGGGCATGACACTACCCATGAACGTATTTGTCACACACCACCAAACAGCTAATTACATTTAAGAAATGTGTTTAAAATTACATGCTGTGTGTTTTGGATTTGTTTTTATGTTGATCTTTGAAATTGTATCAAGGATTTTTGTGTTAATGTAAATCTTGTAGGCAGTCTTACATACTTTGTAATTGTATAACTTGTCTCCTTTCCTCAAATAAAATCTGAATGCATGACGAAGGAGACAGCTTTTTGCTCTGGGCCTCAGGCTCAAACTTTGAGCTGATATGTTATTGGGTGTCGTGGCGGTGGTGGATGTGTGTGTGTGTATAAGATTAGAAGTGGTGATTTACCCTTATTCTTTAAACTTTGTCGTAATTTTGTTAAAGTGCCATTGCCTTATAAAACGGATTTTGAGCGAAGCGAAAAATCTATTTTTGGGTGAGATAGCCATGTCATGCTGATGGAAGGTTCCTATTAGTAGATTCCATGGGATATTTGAACTACGGTGATATTCCTAGAGAATTTACCTTTAGGTCTCCATAATTCTAACTCCTGGCGCGAATATCCTTAAGATTTCTCTTAAGGATATCGCATAAATCAGGGGACGTATATCTTGATATACCACATAGCAATCTTCACCCAGAACAGCGTTTTCGCCTCGAGGGGAAAGAGTGATATATTAGAAGAGGAGTCGTTATCAAGGTTACCCTTCCTCCCATACTACTATTGAGTATCTAGATAGCGCCATATCCAAGATGGCGATTATTCCTTGTAGCATTGAGCATGGTGCTACAGATATAGTAGTTTTGGGAGGGATCCTGCCAAGGCCTTTTCTATAGAAAAGGAGGGCGGGTCCATCAGGACAACATGGCTATCTCACCCAAAAATAGGTTTTTCGCTTCGCTCAAAATCCGTTTTTTGGGCTCAAGCCATGTCGTCATGATGGAAGTTTACCAGAGAATTACTAGAAAGTACTGTATCTGTGGATTTTCATAGGTCTCTTAGCCTTGGGACAATTTTTCTAAGGTCATCTGGACCATTAAGACAAATGACTTTACTGTTATCCGTCATTACCACTAATCATAGACAGTGTTAGTGCTTCCGGCCCCCTGCAGGGAAGAGTCATATTAGACAGTAGAAAAGGGGCCTCAAGGTTAGCATATATTGTATGAACAAACACAAGTATCCACCTGAAATACAAACGGTCTCACGGTTTGAATATATTGTCAGAACAATATCAGTGTCAACTATATCCATTGTTTGTAAGCATACTATGAAATGAGGTTTACTTAAATAAATAATTAAGAGAACTCTGGCATATTTAATGTGCAAATTGCAGGGCACAATAGGACGCAATTACATTCTATTAGACATTTATTTCAAATAAATGATTAAATGGAATAACGAGTGTAACGAATGTAACGGGTTAAAGGAATTATACGTGCAACGTACAGAAAATATTTTTCCTCCCTGAAAAGGAAGGAATGATGAGTGCCACTCTAAAACTAAAAATTTTGATAAATTTTTCCAATATAAATTCTGTAAATGTTGTATACTATCAACACTGTGTACTATGTACACACGGCACAAGAGTTATCTGTATAATTCCACACTGAGATTTTGAACAGTCTTAGTGTCACCATGGTGCCACTCATTTGAAAGGTATCACACTGGAAGTGTCAACCTTTTTCACCTTAATTGATAGTCCTAATATATTAATTGTTCATCGCAGCACTAGACGACAGGTTTTAATACACTACCTGCCGTCACCACATAATGCCTCAGTTCATGGACTTGTTTAGCGTAGTGTTTGTAGAACACTCTGGATGATTTCCATCCAGTATATGAGCGAAGACGCTCAAAGTCCATATACTGTAAAAAGTTCAGTGATGAAGCAATTTTCCTCGGATCATGACCTGCGTGTGTACTGTCTGGATCCGCTTTGCGAATAAAGTAGGTGAGCTTCACACTCAGTTGTTTTAGGGATAAGTCTGATCCTGAGGTTTCTCTTTTGAAGAGCTGTCCTCCCCTGAAGTCTGAAGTTCTACAAAGATAGACCTTTAGACACTCTACGGGACATAGAGAGACATCTTCCTTCAGAGGGAAGATTCTCCAGGGACCCATCTTTTAGTGGGTAGCTCGTTCTTGGCGAGAAAAGCTTGATCAGGAAAGAAATTCAGTTCTCCCACTTCTGTGAACTGAATGTGGCCCTCATTTCTTAACAGGGCTACTATTTCACTAACTCTAGCCCCTGAGGATATAGCGAACAGGAAAATAACCTTCTGGGTTAGATCCTTGAGAGAACAATCTTCATTGTTCACAGATGAAGCATAATGTAGGACCTTGTCCAAAGACCATGAAATGGGCTTCAGAGGAGCCGTAGGCCTTAGACTAGCGCATGCCTTCGGGATCTTGTTAAAGATTTCGTTCGTCAGATCCACTTGAAAGGCATCTAGAAGAGGTCTAGTCAAGGCTGACTTACACGTAGTTATCGTGTTAGCTGCCAGACCTTGATTATGAAGGTGGATAAAGGACAGACAGAAGTCTATTGAAATTTCGTTCGGTCCTTTTTCTTTAACAAAAGCAACCCACTTTTTTCCAAGACGATTCATATTGTCTTCTGGTTAACTTGGACTTGTATTCTTCTAAGAAGTCTATACTGCCTTTTGAGATCCCAAATCTTTTCTTAACCGCTAGGGTGAGAAAATCATGAAATGAAGGTTTTGGGTTCTCTGTGATGAATCGAAGACAGTTAACTTCTGAACCTGTTGAAATAGTGCTGGGTTCAGTACAAGGGCCAGCATCAGCCTCAGTTCCCTCACTAAGGGGGAACCAGTTGCTCCTGGGCTATTTGGGAGCCACTAGAGCTGCCGTTCCTTAGAAGGATCTCAGCATGTTGAGGACCTTCGGCAGGAGATTGCATGTAAGGAACAGGAAATTCCGGGTCCATCCGTTCCAAACTAGGGACATGGCGTCCGTTACCTTCTCTAGAGGGTCCTCGTATGGGGCTACATATTGAGGTAGTTTCTTGATGACGCTCGTCACGAAGAAGTCCATCTGCAGTTTCGGGACTTGTTCCAAGATGGAAGAGAATGAGTCTGCATCTGTGGGCCATTCTGACTCTATCGGCTTGAGCCTGAGAAAAGCCTCCGCTGTCACATTGCGGATCATTTGTAAGTGAACTACTGATAGGTGCCGTTTCTTTAGGCAAGGGATAGCTAATATCGCTTAGATCATCTGGGACGATCTCGAGCCTTGTCGGCTCAGACGTCTCGCTATCACTTCGCTGTCCATGGCTTCCAAAATGTTGATGAGAAGAGCCTTGAACAGAGATGACCAAGACCCTTGGACTATCTTTTGATGGGAGTGAAATCCCCATTATTCCGTCGAGACATCCATGTGGATGATAATCGATGGTAGAGGTGGTTGCAAGGGCACGGTCCTCATTAGGCTCTTGGCCTTCAACCATGGGTTGAGAAGTGATCAAAGTAAGGCCTATATTGGTCATTTTAGATCTCTTCGAGCGTTGATGCGTTATCTTCACCAGACTCCTGACACATCTTTCAGCTGTGCTCTTAGCACTGGGTCTGTCACTGCTGCAAACTGGAGAGAGTTCAGTACTCTTTCCTGTTAGCGTCTTGAAATCCTGTCGGATTACAGTAGTTTCTTGACCAACCCTGCGATCTCCTTCTTCCCTAAAAGAAAGGAGAGACAATGTGACATCAGGTTCCAATGGACTTTAAGTCATTGAAACCTTTGAGCTGGAGAGAGTCGAGACTTCTTGAAGTTGATTTTGCATCCCAGAAGTTCCAGGAACTGGGTAACTTCCTTGGATGCTTGCAGACCAGCCTCTTTGGGTGCTGCCCGCACCAGCCAGTCGTCCAGGTACTTTGTTACCTGAACAGTTTCTAGGCGTGGTTGTTGCACGACTGCGTCTGCCAATTTCGTGAAGATACTTGGGACTATGTTTAGTCCGAAGAGTATGGCTCTTAGAACATACTTTATCTTCTGAAACTTGAATCCTAGGTAGGAGGAGAGGGGGCGACTGACTAGAAGATGCCAATAGGCATTTGTCAGGTCTATCGAGACTGTGAACGCCCCTTTCTTCAATAGGGTCCTTATGTGCAGAAGGATTAACATCCTGAACTTGCTGTTTCTTATGAACTTGTTGAGTGGCAACAAGTCCAGAATGACTCTGAGTTTTCTTGAGTCCTTCTTGGGATCACAACACAGACTTCCCTGGAATTTAATGGACTTTGCTTTCCTTATAACCTGTACGCTCAAGAGCTGTAGGGTATACTCTTCTAATACAGCGTTGAAGTGTTGGAAGAGTTGAGGAAATAATGGTAGAGATATGTCTAGTTTCCGTCCTAGTACAATCTTGATTAGGCCTTGGGCCCAAGGATCAAAGGTCCAACGATCCTAAAATTGTTGGAGCCTCCCTCCTACCGGAAGCGTCTCCTTGCTTTGATTGATCGGAGGGTTTACCTCCTCAACCGCCTACCTAGGGCACCGCTGTCATAGAAACTGTGGGATGTTGTTGGGCAGGCCGAGGGAAAAGTATAGGCTTTTTCGTCTTCCTTTTAGGTTGGGGACCCACATCCGGGAAAGACTTCCTCTTTGAAGAGATGCCCCACTTCTGTAGAAGGTTCCTATTCTCCGTGATGGCTTTCTCGACCACCTCTTTGACTACATCGTTTGGGAAGAGGTCTTTACCCCAGATGTTTGAAGATATCAGCTTCCTGGGTTCATGTTTCACTGTTGCAGCAGCGAACAAGAACTCTCTACAGGCACTCCTAGCCTTCGTAAAAGCATATAGGTCTTCTACTAAGGTGGCCATATGCATTTTGGCCAAGACCATGAGCATGTCGGGGGTACTTCGTTGGCCTACACACATCTCTATGCAGTTTTGTAGGGATAAAGAGGCAGCAAGTCTCTCCTTCTTCTCTTGTTCCTTGCACAAGAGAAACTCCAAAATTTCAGGGAGATTATCGCTAAACTGTCGTCCAGCGACGTCCGCGTCCAGTTTCCCTACTGAGAAGGTTAGGTGGACTTCCTTCCATTCCTTCTCCAGCATGGGTAAGGCTAGTGACAGAGGCCTGCACTCCTCAAGTGCAGGGCATGGTTTGCCTGCCTCCACTGCCTTGGCAACAGATTTAAATGTCTTCCACATAAAGGGGAATGCTATTGAAGCAGGAGCAAGAAAGGTAGGGCGTTTCTTTCTCAAGGCGGATACTTTCGATACCGAATAACCCGCCTTTCTCAGGCTACTTAACAAGAGAGCCTGTGCCTTATCGTGGTCGAAACCATGACTTCCCCCGATTCTGTCTCCTCTTTTGATATTGGTTCATGCTTCAGTCGAATGAAGCAATCAGGGAAAGCGTTAAAGCTTGGCCAAAACTGGATATCGTCTAAGGGGACAGCTCCCATCTTCTCTGAGATATAGAGTTTGACGTTCAAAATCGGCATAACCTCCGCATACCTCCAGGGATTGGTTTTGGAGCAGGTCGGGAGGTCTTGGTCTCTCGGTCGCTTGAATGACCCTCGGGAGGCGATAAGTGGAGCTTCACTGAGCTCTCTCTTGGATTTCGCTTCCCTTGCTCGCCTCGTTTGCGAATGTTCTCCATTAAATCCATAAGATGGGCCAGCGCCTGGCTCGTGTTGTCCAATGGAGGGGCAGAAAGTGAAGACGTCGAGGGTAACGGCTCCGGGGCCGGCAGAGATGGAAGAAGGTGCCTCCCCGCCAACCGTCTCGATGGTAATTTGGACGCAGGGAGGTGCGAGTCGTGCTTGGGGCACAACCATTTCACTACCCGCTTTCAGGAACAGTAAACTATGCATCCTATCGTTAGGTAGGTATGGCTCCTGAGAGTTTTCCTGGAGCCCTCTTACCCATTTGCGTAGCTTTTTACGTGCTGCATCCCTAGACACTGTTGACTTGGGGTCATCAAAACCTTCGGTCACTAAGGTCCGGCGGATATTGCTGACTTAAGGGTCCCTATATTGCAGGGATTCGGTAATAATGGTGCAGGGGGCATGAGACCTGCATGCTGTATGACCGTAGAAATACTTACTCTTAAGATTGCAGAAGATCGCATCGCATGTAATCTGGGGTTTCTTCGGTAAAGAAAGGAAAACAAAATGAGTATACGATTGTTTATCTTACATGATAAACAAATATGCAATTATTCATATTTCAATCATTATAGCTTAGGATAGTAATCAAGAAAGAAATAGGGAAACACATACTTGTGTATCCCTCCCAACCAATTGCTGTAACCTCCCCCCAATATTGAAGATAAAGAATTTCCTTTATCAGGGTAACTCGAAAGAGAAGGGTTCTAACCCCTAAGGATAGAAGAAGTGTACACTACCACTGACCCCTCTGATTATTTAATATTGTGGGGTAAGTATTAACTGATTTCCAATCAGAGTATTGAAGGAATTCTATTCTTTCAATATAGGTTCGGTCTCAGCAAAAGCCTTTACAAGGGTACACAAGATATGTTAGAAATAAACTACTGTATAATAATACTACAGTTTTCTGTTTGCAGTATATACTATATTGCAAATATACTAGCTACTGTATAATCATATACTGTAGTTCAGCCAGTGTGTTGCTGGCATGGCTAGCACCTGGTGGCACGGTCCGGCCGGCATCTCGCCGACTGCACAAGAAATTAGAAAAGACACATACTTGTGTATCCCACCCAGCCAATTGTTGTGACTTTCCCTTCCAATATTAAAACTATAGAGCTTCCTGATCAGGGAAGCTCAAAGATAAGGGTTCTAACCTTTAGGGATAGATAGTGTACTACCACTGACCTTTCTAAATATTTAATATTGTGGGGTAAATTGTTGACTGATTTCTAATCAGAGTATTGAAGGAATTCTATTCTTTCAATATAGGATTGGTATCAGCAAAAGACTGGGTAAGGATACACAATATATGTTGGAAAATAACTACTGTATAATATATACAATAGTTTTCTATCTGCAGTATATACTCTACTGCAAATATACTGGCTACTGTATAATCATATACCGTAATTCAGCCGGCATATTGCCGGCAGAGCTAGTCCCTGGCGGCACAGTCCGGCCGGCATATGGCCAGCAGGTTTGTATACGGCAGCACTGGTAGAGTCGGCATGCCGCCGACTGAGTAAGTACCTGACAGCGCCGGCCCGGCCATCAGCATGGCCAGCAGGTTTGTACCCGGCGGCACCGTTACAGTCGGCATGCCTCCGACTAAGTAAGTACCTGACGGCGCCGTCCTGGCTAGCAGCAGCACTAGCTCAGAGAGAGAAAGCATGGAGTGAAGGACTTCCTTATCACAATGTATGATTACACTAAATAAGGACGTAAGTATATAAACTTACTGCCTTCCTCCAGAAGGAAGGTTCAAATGGAAGGGGAGAATGCATCATTTAGGCTTCCATCCAGCCGCAAAGACCGTTGACAGGACTGTGGATGGCAGTCCATGGGAGGACTCAAGAACCTTCAGCAGCAGAGGGGTCTCCCACCGGCAGCCGCCATAGCCGGCACAACCTTCCCGGATCCTATGTCCGTAAGAGAAAGACTGAGTTGCTAAACAGCTGCTTAAGTAGGAGCCCGGCCGCCCCCGCAACCCGCCGGCAAGCGGTAAGATTGCAGGACGACGGCCACAAGGAATGCGATGTCCAAGTCATCGCTAAAGGACAGAGGGGGTAGGGAAAAGGGTCCTGTATGAAGTGTGGAAGGAGGCAGCAGGGTTGCCGGTCCTACCACACAACGAAGAAACTCTATTTCAATATCGGCGCTGTCCTAGAAGGCAGAAGAATACCTATTCTTCAACCTAGGGTCTGCTAATAGAGTTAAGGGGGAGGCGGCAGGCTTGCCGTCCCCTCTCAACCTGAGAGAGACATCATTTCAGTGTCGGAGCCATCCTAGGCAGCAGAAGAATGTATATTCTTCAGCCTAGGGTCTGCGAGCACAGGACTAGTCTTCTAGACCGCAGGAGAGAAGGTGGCGGCATCATACAACCACTTCAAGTGCAGCCTAGGGAGCTCTAGCCTCCTATGTCGGCGGCTAAGGCCAGCAGGGGAGTGGCTACTCACCCTGCCGGCTGGCCACCGGCAAAAGACTGAATACTCTAAGGTTCTGTCAAAAACCCAATGTCAGCTATCTTCCGGCCAGGGAAAGAAACAGAAAACACTAGCCTAGTCAAGCCGGAGTGTCTACTCAATGGCAAGACCAAGATAGGGTTTTAGCCTATGGCTACACTCAGAGGGAAGGAGAGATTACCCTTAAATCTCCACAGGAGACAAGTATCGAGTTATATAATTCTAAGAGATGTACTATCTCCCATTGAATTAATAAGACGATACACGAGGGTAAACGGGGATAATGTCTGAAAGTATACTACATCGCCTAGGCTAGCTAGCCTAAGCAAGACGAGATCTCGGTTACCTAAATCACCGAAACTCTAACCTATATGATCGACAAAAGGAAGAGGAAATTATGCATAAAATAAATATATTTACAAGTATAATTGTGCCTAAATAGCTTTCACAATTTATTATTGCTATTACAACCGGGAATCGTTCTGCTAACTAAATAACTCTTGCATAATGAACCATAACACCCATGGTGCCTCTGGTGACAGGCCTAGCTCCTAACACAATTAATTACTCTAATTTCAATGTGGAACAGGAGCTAAAAATTATACATTGTAAAGAATCAATACTCAACTTTCCAGAGGCCAAAACAGCTGGGGGTTGCATAATAATCCTCACAAAATCAATAAAAAAGAAGAGATCAAAAGGGAACACCACCGTGTGAATTCGCTACAAAAATAGGAATAACCGCCATCTTGGATATGGCGCCATCTAGATACTCAACATTAGTATGGGAGGAAGGGTAACCTTGATAACGGCTCCCCTTCTAATTTGCCACTCTTCCCCCTCAAGGCGAAAACGCTATTCGGGGTGAAGATTGCTATGTGTCGTATCAAGATATACGTCCCATGATTTATGCGATATCCTTAAGAGAAATTTTAAGGATATTCGCGCCAGGAGTTAGAATTCTGGAGACCTAAAGGTAAATTCTCTAGGAATATCACTGTAGTTCAAATATCCCTTGGAAGCTACTTATAGGAACCTACCATCAGGACGACATGGCTTGAGCCCAAAAATCCCTTGAGTTTGTCTTTGCATAATCACTCATTTATGTAAAATTTAACTTTTAGCTATTAAACTAAGTTTGACTACAATTTGACAAGTGCATTTCGATATCCTCCACTGATTTAAGTTCTTGTTTTAATGCATAGTTGGTAATTAAGAATCGATCTAATACTTACTTAACATCAAGGTGTTCATAGTAAGAAGTTTGTGCAACTTATAGAAAACGAGGCTACAAACTGCGGTCCTCTAAGGTCGGAAAATCTACCCGTGAGTACTTACGAGAGAGAGAGAGAGAGAGAGAGAGAGGGAGAGAGAGAAAAACAAACTTGTCTCGTTGTATCTTATTGAGACTTACGAACTGAGTCCATGTCAGTAGAGACTGCTCAGTAGATGAAAGGACTTGGATTGTAGTCCTATTATTGGGAATTATATGACTGTAGTACTATTGAATATCGGTTATACTAATTAATAGTTTATTGGGGGAGAGATATCTCCCGTTATTCCTTAGAAGCCGTAAAGGGAGCAGTAGTAGTTGTTACGAAAAGACATTTGTAGCGGCTTTTTAGTCAGTAACAACATTAAGTATATAGTCCACTTTATCCATCATTCTTTCACCACAAATGGCTTCAGTCCAGAATTTGTGAGGTACTCCAGACTCTATTATCATGCATCTTGAGGCGATAACAGGATTGTCAGACGTCTCTCTATTCCCTTCTCTATTAGAGAAACCGAGAATTCCTCGCCGACATACTCTCCTCCATTATCAGTGTGGAGGCATTGCAAAAGTCTGTTGTGTTTCCTCTCTGCCTTGTCCATGTATTCCTTGAATTTCTCCATTGTTTCACTTTTCTTCTCCATTATAGCAATTCCACTGTACCTTGAATCGCGGTCTAAAAAGGTAGCAAAGTAGTGGCTTCCACTTGCATTCGATGATGCTCAGGAATCTTTCAAACATCACTATGTACTATTTCCAGTACTTCACTACTGCTTGATTGACTTGCAGGCATTGGCTTATTTTTGGACTTACCTTCCATGCATGTTGTGTAGTACAGTATTCAAGTTTTCCCATTGCTTCACAAACTTTGGGTAAGGGTAGTACAAGTCAATATCTTCTCTGCCACAAATTTATCGTTGCTCTATTTCCTGTGACTTCTATATCTTCATTCTTATTAAAATTTCTTTCCTTTCCTTGAAAATTTTTCTTACCTTTGCACTAATACATCTTCGATGCCTAATTCCAGTATCCTTTCAGAAATACTTCTTTTACATCTTTTACTTGTTTGATACCTTTGTAGGTAACTAACTTAAAACCCTTTTCATAGAATATCCTTTCAGACATTAGGTTTTGATCTAGATTTGGGGCATATTATACTTCTTGTAATTTCAACTCATATCCACCATACTGGTCTTTCATTTTCATAATCACTTTTCCTCTACCTAGAACTGAAGACTTCTTGCCATTGCCTCATTTTACGTTACCTGTGATGCTACTATCAAAATCAACAACTATGTCTTTATGAGGTGTTATGTGATCACTAGCACCAGAATCCAAGTTCCATATTAATCTTCTTTCACTGGTGACTTGTTCACAATAGCATTCACTTTTTCTGTCATTTCCCTTCCATTTTCAATTACTGAAACAATTGCCTTTGTATCTGTTCTGGTTTTGGCAACCTTCCCTGATAGCTCCTCTTCTTTGGATTCACTTTCATGGTCTTTATCACTGTCATATTGTGCTTTCTTCCCTGATATTCTTTTCCTGCTTCTTTTATTTTGTCTGTCCTCAGAATTGTGTCTTCTTTCTTCTGTCTCTTCTTTCTTCCTTATCTCCTTTTTCTTCAAATTTTTTACAGTATCTTGCTATATGTCCAGGCTGGCTACAAGCATAGCAGAGAAATCTTTTGTCCTCTCTCTTAAAGCCTCTTGCGCCTTCTTCTCTTTCATAACTTGTACTTGAATTTCCATCTTCTTTTCTTGAATCTCTTCTGAGGTTCATTTTATAAACTAAAAGGTTTTCTTCTTTTCTTGCTTCGATTTATTTTGCATCTCCTCAAAAAGCAGCACTGACTTTACAGTTTTGATATTTAAATCTTCAATTTTTGAGAACTGTGATTTTAACATAATTTGATTTTTGGGAATATGTTTAAGACCTCTCAGCACAAACGCAGCTACCATTAAGTTTCAAAATTGAGCTACTTCTTCCCCTAAAGCTGCATTTACATCCCTGCCCAATCAGTATACATACGCTATATATTCCTTCATTGACATTTCTTCAGTTTTTCTGCAGTTACACAGTTCTTCAAGCACATCAACAATTTGAAATGTATCCATTTTTGTGTGGATATCACTTAAAATATCCCATGCTTCATTTGCTTTGTTATATTCAATGATGTCGTCCTGATCTAAATTATCCATTTGTTGTGTTTATATAACTCGGTGCATCGTTATTTCTTTGAAGTTGCATTTGCGTCCAGTCGTCTTGATCGTCAGCATATCCTGGATCTATACATTCCCACCACCTCTTCTGAGTGAGAGGGGCTTTAGTTCTCTTCGCCCAAAGGAAATAATTTGATTCTTTCAGAATTTCATGCCTCTTTTTTTTCTGTCTTAACCCGCCATTTTGTGTACTTCTCTGCTTCACGGCACCCTTGTAGTTCAGTCCTTCAATGGTGTAGTACAGGATGTTGTTCTACTTCCAAGTTTTCTCCTTTTTTCTATGATATTTATTTCACAGTTGGAAATCTGGGAGCATCCTGGGCCCATAACATGGTAAAGTTTGATTTTTAGTTGTTTGATATTTCTTTTAATTTAATTCATATTCTTTCTAATATACTTTCTATCTACCTTCATACTCGGATTAACAAAAACACCTTTATACTCGTTGTGTTTTAATGTCCAACTGAGGTTTCAAGGTACGGGTGACAGGACAACACACTACAGTTTCGTCTCGCCATATGGGGCGGGTCAAATAATAAAAAAAAAAACTGAGAATCACATAATCAGATTATTTTAACATGCATGATAATGGATAGGCCCCCAGCGTGTACAGAATACCACTAACATAAACTTTCACACCTAACCTACAAGCCTTGTCCTTATCTGCGACCCAGGTATTCTTAACAATAGGGTTGAAAATAAGGAAGTTACGGGGCATGGCCGGCATCATACACACACCCCTACAACTGCCCCAAGCAAACAATTAATGTGAGGACTAAACTTAAGAGAAATTAAGTCAACCATTCTTTTATGCCTGAGCCAGCCTACAAATGCTCCAAAATCATAAATGTCTAATTCTCTTCAGTTTACCAACTGTATAACCAATACATACACACACAGATTGCCCGGACCATATTTCCGGACAGGGGCTCTTTAACTGTCAGTCATAGCCCCCAAGAGTGGAAGACCTGACCAGTGTGGTCTTACGAAATCTCTGCTCACAAGAATCTGCTTTCAGAGTATTGCCCCGACCAGAGCAATCTTTTCAGAGTTTTCTAGACACATGTGCAAGAGAATCAGCATGGCCAAGAGCCATACCCAGCCAAGACAAGCCTCAGTATAACCAATAGGGTGATACTTCACACGTTGAATCATCCTACTGGACCTACTCTGAAAATATTAAAGAGGTCATGTATGAAAACTTTATGATCCGGAATGTCCTCGAACATATTAAACTATTTTAGTTTTTACAAGATAATTAGAGATTTTATTGGGGGATAGCGCGAACGCAGTCCCCCGCTACCAAAAATTTCGCACCCGAGTTGACCACATTTGGGTCAATCGCAAGGGTCAGCACCACCGGAGTGCAATGGTGAGCCTCGCCTTGGGGGAACCACCTTCGTGATCATGGTGTCCCCTGTGCCAGGTAAGTATGCTCTTCCCATAAATCACAGCATCCAAGCTGAGGTGAACTGAGTAAACGTCTCCTCATATTAGTTTGTATGTAATAAATTCTTCAAGTTTATGTATATAATACATTTAAGTTAATGGGTACGTGCTTGAACCATTTTATAATCTTATAAATAATTATATCTTACTGAATTATTGTATACAGATATTGAAAAGAGATATTTTCCCCAAGTGATTTTCAAATATCTTTTATTCTTTGTCTGTTGACAGCTTATGTCCTAATGGAGATTTCACCTATTCAAAGTTTTGGAAAACCTTTGTTATAATAAATCCTAATGAAGGGAAATGTCTTCTTTACAAAAAATACATATAGATTTACATACAGGTGGCTGCACTCATACATACACCCCTTGATACATAGATAGCCAAAGTAACACGAATGGAAAGCTGCATAATTTATAGAATACTCAATATCTAACAACTAGCTGTCCTGATATTTGGCCTACGGGCTGACCAAAGGAAAGGCCTGTGCCAACATGAGTTGGCTGTAATACACACTACGATGTCCTGATAATAAGTGATTTGCATCTGCTTGGTTCGGTTCGGTACAGATAACCAGGTGCTTATAGCATCACCTCAGTATATTACCAGCTTATATCATCTACCAAGCATATTACCCAAGTAAAATGAAAGCTGTGGAGAAAGCTAAAAGAAACCACAAACTAAATGTCATCTGGTCAAGTCGCCCAAGTTCAGTGGAAAGGCGTATGCTTATTTTAAAGTGACAAGCTTTACTGGTTATCAGTTAGAAACACTAGACTTAATCCTTGACATGGTGTACTTGTAGATCAATGGAATTTAGTTCTGCTCTTAACAAATTATTCTTAGTTTGCACGCAATATATTATTCAAATATTTAAGTATATTATATATTTGCTGTGGATTAAAGATGCCTAAAACTTATCATAAGCACAAATATAATTCAATAAATGAACGACCATTTTATGTTAACTTCTTATTGGATTTTTTGTAAAAGACAGTGAAGTAATATAACATTCTAGTGCCGATTCAAATCCTTTGAGGGGCTGGGGAGGAAACAATGGAGCGCATATTTACTTGTAGGACAAAGGTGACCCAACACAGGCAATGACTTAATAATAAGAGCCATGGAGATAAGGCAAGTATATGAATTAGGAAGAATAAATTCCTATTAGGTTATTTTGCATCAAATTATGTCCAATACGTAGTTAAAAAAATCTCACACTAGATCAAGTAGTGTGACCACTGTTTCTTCAATTGGATTGATTATCGTGCTTTAAAGGGTTCACAGGCCACTCCTTAATGACTGAGGCAAGGGAGAGTGACAATGCACTAAAGACAGTATATTATCCCCAAAGACTGACCTTATATACTTATGATCAATGCCCGAGCCCCCTCTCCATCAACCTATGAATTTTTTCTTCTACTGTTAATTGCCCAAAGCTTTTCTCTGGACAGGTTTTTTTTTTTTTTTTTTTTTTTTTTTTTTTTTTTTTTTTTTTTTTTTGACAATATACCATGGCCCCATAGAACCTGGAACAAGGCTAGGACAAGGGAGGGCCAGGCAAGGGCAAGGGCTACTGATGAATCCGCAGGTAGGTCAATAGCTAGGAGGATTAATGCTACTGGAGATGCCCTGACTCAGAGTTCGGTGCTACTATAGCGTGAGGTCTACCGCCATATGTCACCTACCCAGGTGGAGGGTGAGGTCTACCGCGTGACCAGCGTCCCAGAGGCCCGCACCTAACCATCGAATATGTGAACTGCCCAAATCCATCAAAAACGTGACCTGTCCATAAAAGAGGAAGCAAATGGAGCTCCTAAATCAGTTTTCCCCTCGGCCTAAAAGAGATATCAATTGAGCGATCGTGGTTGGACGCTAAAACGATGATTCTGAAGAGAATGCGAGGTGTTGTTCGTCAGCTGCTCCAGTCTCATCTTGATCATTTTTGCTGGAAGGCGATGAGAAAAAATTCCAATGATCTATTTGTGTCATTCTTAGATGTACGAAGTGTGTATCGCTAGATTAACCTGTTTGATGAAAGAAGACTGTATCGCTAGAATAAATGTATGGAAATATATGATAACCTGTTTGATGTACGAAGAATGTATCGCTAGAATAAATGTATGGAAATATATGATACCATGTTTGATGTACGAAGAGTGTATCGCTAGAATAAATGTATGGAAATATATGATACCATGTTTGATGTACGAAGAGTGTATCGCTAGAATAAATGTATGGAAATATATGATACCATGTTTGATGTACGAAGAGTGTATCGCTAGAATAAATGTATGGAAATATATGATACCATGTTTGATGTACGAAGAGTGTATCGCTAGAATAAATGTATGGAAATATATGATACCATGTTTGATGTACGAAGAGTGTATCGCTAGAATAAATGTATGGAAATATATGATACCATGTTTGATGTACGAAGAGTGTATCACTAGAATAAATGTATGGAAATATATGATACCATGTTTGATGTACGAAGAGTGTATCACTAGAATAAATGTATGGAAATATATGATACCATGTTTGATGTACGAAGAGTGTATCCTAGAATAAATGTATGGAAATAATGTTTATTTTTACCTTTATTCCTTTTTTTTTCAATGTAATTAGATCCAATTATCTATTTCAGTCATTTCTAAGATATGTTTAAATTAAGCGTTTATTGCTTAAACAAATGTACGAAATGTGTTTTATCTACGAGGGACGAATAACTCAGCAGTAGACCTCACGCTATAGTGCTAACGGGAGGTAGATCTCACGCTATAGTGTGGTAGACCTCACGCTATAGTAGCACCCAGAGTTCTTACCTGAACCCATGAAGCCAGGCTTACAAGTCAAACTGTCAGTTCTCGGTTCCCAAGTTAATCTCCGACAGGTAAAAAGGGTCTTGGAGCCAAAGATACATACGGAGCTATTGTTATTGTTAATCATTTACTGTCTCTTTTATACATTTTTATCTTTATGATACCTTTCATGTAAAATTCTTAAACTTGGTTTATTAATAATTTTCAATTTCGAGAACAATAACAGAAAAAAAAAATCCATACGCGAATAAATCACTTACTACTCTGGAAGATGGATTAAATAGGATTTGATTGAGGCCATGATAACACAAAACTGCCTTCCTTTAGGCAAAAATCAGTAACAACAGTTGTGATATTATCACAAGCTATATTCAATGTAATTCATAGAGGGCTGTAAAGTGTAACGACTTTACTGTAGTTCAATATTCCAAGGAGTTTGTAATAAATTCACCAATAAGTTAAGCAACAAGTTTAACATTACTTTTTTCTGATAAAGCAATACAAGAAGGAGCCATCACTAATGAAAAGCACAAGAAAATAGTTACCGTCTATAAACAAAGGTCTGAACAGAACCGACTCTAAGTTCCATTACACTGTCGGAGATTAAATTGGCAATCGAAAACTGACAGTTTGAATGGTAAGCCTCGCTTCACTTAATCCGGGTCAGGGCATCTCCAGTCATTTTTCCTCCAAGATCTACATGTTCCCCCAAACACCTCTCCCCACCCATACATCCCTAGTTCACAAGGAAGGGGAGGATGCAAACACTACTTGAAAACTATCGTTATTGAGCAAGTCTCGAACTGCTGGCAGGTCTAATAAATTACTAACTTGGGGCGTTTTCAATAGGCTACCACAACCAGGAACTAAGTAAGAAGAGGAAAACTGAATATGAAAATCTAAAAATACATGGTGCAGTAACTCACAAGAATGAGTTATATCACCCTTTTAATTGCCTAATGGCATATGGGAATGAGAAAAGGCTCCCAAATGGTTATAGACACCAAGAACTAGCTAGTAATTTCTTGGAATTCTTTAACAAAATAAAAAGTAGGATTATCTTTTGTGGAGATTTCTTATCAGGTTAGTGGTAGTGCTGAACCATATACATAAATAAGATTGACAGGATTTATCAAAGTAACCTGCGATAAATGTTATTAGGATTATTAAGCGTAAATATGGGAATTGTCCAATTGATTCAATTCATATACCTGAGGTGGTAAGAGTAAAAATACTTTTCAAATCTTGTGGACATAATTTAATAAAAAAATAGTAAATACATGTGTTAGAGAGTGTAAGCTGATACAGTTACACCATTTCGGAAAGGCGCTCACAATTATTAGGACTTCATACAGACCTGTTTTGAATCCATCCTCCATGTCAAAAATGCTAGAATATGTAATTCTTTAATAACTAGCTAGTAATTTGGGAAGAATACTGGTATAAGTATTGCCTGATAAGCAGTTAGCATACAGGCAACTAAATTCTACAGAGATCACTATATAATCTAGAAATGATATACGAGGACAAATGTGGCATCCTAATTTCAAAATCCTAGTGCTGCTTTTTGACACAGTTGTGCAAGAGCTATTAAATTCTTCACAAGTCATTGGTGTTATTGATGAAGCTTTTGAGAATTTATTGGTGTTGATGATGAGGCTTTTGTGAATGCAAAATATCTTTTGGTTGAAAGAAACTTGTGTACAAATTGGAAATTCATATTCATCATCATCATATCTTATCGTACCAATGTCAAACCCACAGGAGGGTGTTGTTGAATACCTCTCAGAGGACTTAATCAGAGGAATGAGGTCACAGTGGGCCTATCGTAGGAGTGTTCCACTGTTTGTTGTGTTGCCCCACATGGGTCTTCAGGATTGCTGGCAGTTATCTCCAGTTTTGTCCTCTTTTACCCTTGCCCTGTCTAGGGTTACCGGGTCCTTCCTGATGAGGGTTGCTCCGCCAGGAAGGCCTTCGTTTGGGCTGGGCAGCACCTCATTGGATGGCCATCAGTCCCCTTCCCGCCCTTCTCTAGCCTGTAAACAGCTACCTAGATTATTTCTAGTCAATCCAATGTTACGAAGATTTTGCAGAATTTCCTTCTTATTCATCATATGAACACTTAAGAAAATGGGTGCCCCCGGTAAGTATCCTGGGAACAATCCTATCTTGTATTAATACAACTCGTCTATCAAAAGTATTTTAGATACATGGAGTAAAGTTCCAGCTGTTGCAGATAATACAAAACTTTATTTTTCCTTGCAGTACAAAGATGATACAGCTGAGAATTTAATACATGTTTTAATAATGTTAGGGAATGGATGACATTTAAGCAATTACATGAAATAAGAATAAAACTGAGTTCATAGGGGTGGGAAACAAAAACCAAACTTGCTCACATCCATAAAAATGTTGACAATTTATTTTGCCCTACATGTCACCCAATTTTACATAATCACAGAAATATCAAAAGAGCTACTCAAACTCTATTAAAATTTACCCGATTTACAACTTTAGAAAGTTAAAAAATATAATAGGCCTATACATTGGCGGTCTATTAAAGCCACCCGTTGAGATACTACAGCTAGAAGGTTATTGGGTCCTTTGACTGCCCAGACAGTATTATATTGGATCCTTCTTTCTGGTTACGGTTCATTTTCCCCTTGTCTACACATACACCAAATAGTCTAGCCTATTCTTTATATATTCTTCTCTGTCCTCATACACTAAGATTACCAATTAATTCTTCTTCACTCGAGGGGTTAACTACTGCACTGTAATTGTTCAGTGGCTAATTTCCTCTTGGTAAAGGTAGAAGAGACTCTTTAGCTATGGTAAGCAGCTCTTCTGGGAGAAAGGACACTCCAAAATCAAATCATTGTTCTGTTGTCTTGGGTAGTACCATAGTCTCAGTACCATGGTCTTTCCCCATCTTGGGGTAGAATTCTCTTGCTTGGGGGTACACTCGGGCACACTATTCTATCTTATTTCTCTTCCTCTTGTTTTGTTAGTTTTTATAGCTTATGTAGGACATTTTTATTGTAATGCTGTCACTGTTATTAAAATATTTTATTTTTCCTTGTTTCTCTTCCTCACTGGGCTATTTTCCCTGTTGGAACCACTGGGCTTAAAGCATCCTGCTTTTCCAAATAGGGTTCTAACTTAGCAAGTAATAATAATAATAATAATAATAATAATAATAATAATAATATGTGAAATGACTCACAAAGTTATCGGAAATGTAAGTCCAAAATATTTAAGAGATCTGCTGTACATCTTTCAACCAACATATGTTGACAAGAGATTAGTTACAAATGGTTACAAGCTATTGGAGCTCGACTGTGGGTTTTAGAGCCTTCGAAAATGCGGACCCAAATTTGTATTACAAGCTCCAACTTGATATGAGAAGGACTGATGATACAAAGGCTTTCAAGAAGTTGAAGACTTTTTTTTCTTTATATAGGGCTACTATAACATGGATTTCACCATTGACATGGACTATGCCGTATGATTCTTCACATACTTATGGGGCCTGGCCGGTATGTCAATATATGGGGGTATAGGACGAAAAACACAAAATCCTAAAAAAAAAATCACTAAGCTTTGCAATGGAGAATGTCTATAAGGAATATTTTGTCAAAATTCATCTTACTTACAGGGTAATTAATAAAAGTACCTCAATAAAGCAAATACATTGTTCCCTACAAGAAAATGCAATATTTTTTCTGTTATCGTAAATTTTGATCGTTATTATAAAACAAATTATGGGAAATGGCATCTATATAGATTCCATGAGTCACAAGACGATGTATTACATAGTAATTATATCTTTCAACCTTCAGTCCTAGCACAAACCTCATAAAGAGTACAATGTTTGAGTTTAACCTTGAACATTCACTCGTTTTACGTCTGTTTTTCTTGGTTTCGGCTAGAATTTCATCATGCCAAAGAGGAGAATACAATTTCAACATCCCGCTAACATAAGGTATAAGAAAATTCGCTTTAATAAGAGCTCAAAAGTGGGTAATACCGGCGAAATTAGCGGAGTCAGGGAAGGAGAGAGAAGATGAAGTAGCGACTGCCTCGCAAAAAGATATTAATTTCTGATTAAATTATGATAAATAACATTGCTTTAGTTTATTGATATCCAAAAAGGAACATAAAATTCATAATAAATTTGATTTATTAATATTGTCTTTGTAAAAATACAAGGAAAACTGCTATTAATACTCCCAGGGTGTTTCTGCTATGTAAACTATCAGGGTGTTTCTGCTATAATTATCACCAAAGTGTTTCTGCAATGAATACTGACAGGATGTTTCTGCGATGAATACTAGCACGGTGTTACTGCTATAAATACTGGATGGATGTTTCTGCGATGAATACCAGCAGGGTGTTTCTGCTATGAATACTGGCAGGATGTTTCTGCGATGAATACTAACAGGGTGTTTCTGCTATGAATACTAGCAGGATGTTTCTGCGATGAATACTAGCAGGGTGTTTATGCTATGAATACTAGCAGGATGTTTCTGCTATGAATACTAGCAGGGTGTTTCTGCTATAAATACTAGCAGGATGTTTCTGCGATGAATACTAGCAGGGTGTTTCTGCTATGAATACTGGCAGGATGTTTCTGCGATGAATACGAGCAGGGTATTTTTGCTATGAATACTAGCAGGGTGTTTATGCTAGGAATACTATCAGGATGTTTCTGCTATGAATACTATTAGGGTGCTTCTGCTATGAATACTAGCATGGTGTTTCTGCTAGGAATACTAGCAGGGTGTTTCTGCTATAAATACTGAAAGGATGTTTCTGCGATGAATACTAGCAGGGTGTTTCTGCGATGAATAATAGCAGGGTGCTTTTGCTATGAATACTAGCATGGTGTTTATGCTAGGACTACTATCAGGATGTTTCTGCTATGAATACTATTAGGGTGCTTCTACTATGAATACTAACATGGTGTTTCTGCTATGCATACTAGCATGGTGTTTCTGCTATGAATACTAGCAGGGTGTTTCTGCTATAAATACTGGAAGGATGTTTCTGCGGTGAATACTAGCAGGGTGTTTCTGCTATGAATACTGGCAGGATGTTTCTGCTATGAATACTATTAGGGTGCTTCTGCTATGAATACTAGCATGGTGTTTCTGCTATGAATACTAGCATGGTGTTTCTGCTATGAATACTAGCAGGGTGTTTCTGCTATAAATCCTGGAAGGATGTTTCTGCGATGAATACTAGCATGGTGTTTCTGCTATGAATACTAGCAGGGTGTTTCTGCTATAAATACTGAAAGATGTTTCTGCGATGAATACTAGCAGGGTGTTTATGCTAGGAATACTATCAGGATGTTTCTGCTATGAATACTATTAGGGTGCTTCTGCTCAGAATACTAGCATGGTGTTTCTGCTATGAATACTAGCAGGGTGTTTCTGCTATGAATACTAGCAGGGTGTTTCTGCTATAAATACTGGAAGGATGTTTCTGCGATGAATACTAGTAGGGTGTTTCTGCTATAAATACTGGAAGGATGTTTCTGCGATGAATACTAGCAGGGTGTCTCTGCTATGAATACTAGCATGGTGTTTCTGCTATGAATACTAGCAGGGTGTTTCTGCTATAAATCCTGGAAGGATGTTTCTGCGATGAATACTACCAGGGTGTTTCTGGTATGAATACTGGCAGGATGTTTCTGCGATGAATACTAGCAGGGTGTTTTTGCTATGAATACTAGCAGGGTGTTTATGCTAGGAATACTAGCAGGGTGTTTATGCTAGGAATACTATCAGTATGTTTCTGCTATGAATACTATTAGGGTGCTTCTGCTAAGAATACTAGCATGGTGTTTCTGCTATGAATACTAACAGGGTGTTTCTGCTATGAATACTATACTCCATCGGATCCTTTAAGGCGAACAAGGCTGGGTTTGGGCCGGGAGCGGCGATGCCATATCAAATATTACCATCACGTTGTATGGTGTATGGAGGCAGCATAAGTTAGAAAAATGTAAATATAATTAATTAATAATAAATATTCGCGATTATTAAATGCCCTCGTAATTTCTTTACTTTTAATAACAATAAAATTACACGTTTCTTCTTAAACGTGGCAGCAAAATTTTACAGCTCTGCCACATCCTTCTCAGGCGTTAAGCTGACCTCAGGGTATGAATATGTCAAACAGCGTGTGTCTCCATAAAGACGGCTCAACAAAAACAGTCAGTCATTGAGGAGTCTGTAGCCCTACCAAGAACATGGAAGGAAGTCCTCGTTATACAAATAAAAAAATGTTACATATTTTTAATATAAAAGATGTGCAGATATAAATCTCTATAATCCTGGCATTCTTGTGTATCGTTATCAGTATAACATTCATGACTCAAAACTATCATCTATTTGTTTTGATAAATCCTTACAAAGACTATGAAACACAAATTGAGATTTTCATCAGGTATGACACTCAAGCAAAAGTATCTTATATTTTGAAGATAAAAACGTGCCAAACCTAAAACAAAATATTCAAAGTAAATTGCAAAGCTAGAACAAAGTCCATAGAAAGAAGGCATGAGAATATAAAAAGAAAGTGTATCGGATACTCTTAATGAAGATAATTGGGCGTCTATACTACGTATAGATAATATATTTAATTGTTGTCGATAATTCTGTGTAACCCATGTATCTTTATGACACTATTTCAGTTTACCTGCCTAAATTTACACAGGATCTCTCTCTCTCTCTCTCTCTCTCTCTCTCTCTCTCTCTCTCTCTCTCTCTCTCTCTCTCACACACACACACACACACATATATATATATATATATATATATATATATATATATATATATATATATATATATATATATATATATATATGTATAATATATATATATATTATATATATTATATATATATATATATATTATATATATATATATATATATATATATATATATATATATATATATATATATATATATATATATATATATATATATAACAAATGGTAGAGCCTCCACGAGATGGAATTTGTGAGTGTAGGTAGATAAATTCACACATACGAGTTGATTAGAGAATGCGGAAACTCAGTAGTATGGGATAATCCCTAGAAAGGTCCAGTATATTGCCCCAGGAGACATTCGAGCGCAGGGATTAAAAGGGTAAACAGGAGCGGTAGGCCTTTAAACACTCCAGAGAAGGACATTTGGCAACGTAGGAGACAACGCCCGGATTGCCATGAAGGAGCCGATAGAGTATAGCAGGGTGTGTCTGCTATGAATACTAGCATGGTGTTTCTGCTATGAATACTAGCAGGGTGTTTCTGCTATAAATACTGGAAGGATGTTTCTGCGATGAATACTAGCAGGGTGTTTCTGCTATGAATACTAGCATGGTGTTTCTGCTATGAATACTAGCATGGTGTTTCTGCTATGAATACTAGCAGGGTGTTTCTGCTATAAATCCTGAAAGGATGTTTCTGCAATGAATACTAGCAGGGTGTTTCTGCGATGAATACTGGCAGGATGTTTCTGCGATGAAAACTAGCAGGGTGTTTTTGCTATGAATACTAGCAGGGTGTTTATGCTAGGAATACTATCAGGATGTTTCTGCTATGAATACTATTAGGGTGCTTCTGCTATGAATACTAGCATGGTGTTTCTGCTATGAATACTAGCAGGGTGTTTCTGCTATGAATACTGGAAGGATGTTTCTGTGATGAATACTAGCAGGGTGTTTCTGCTATGAATATTAGCAGGGTGTTTCTGCTATGAATACTGGAAGGATGTTTCTGCTATGAACACTAGCAGGATATTTCTGCGATGAATACAAGAAGGGTGTTTCTGCTATAAATACTGGAAGGATGTTTCTGCGATGAATACTAGCAGGGTGTTTCTGCTATGAATACTAGCATGGTGTTTCTGCTATGAATACTAGCATGGTGTTTCTGCTATGAATACTAGCAGGGTGTTTCTGCTATAAATCCTGAAAGGATGTTTCTGCAATGAATACTAGCAGGGTGTTTCTGCGATGAATACTGGCAGGATGTTTCTGCGATGAAAACTAGCAGGGTGTTTTTGCTATGAATACTAGCAGGGTGTTTATGCTAGGAATACTATCAGGATGTTTCTGCTATGAATACTATTAGGGTGCTTCTGCTATGAATACTAGCATGGTGTTTCTGCTATGAATACTAGCAGGGTGTTTCTGCTATGAATACTGGAAGGATGTTTCTGTGATGAATACTAGCAGGGTGTTTCTGCTATGAATATTAGCAGGGTGTTTCTGCTATGAATACTGGAAGGATGTTTCTGCGATGAATACTAGCAGGGTGTTTCTGCTATGAACACTAGCAGGATATTTCTGCGATGAATACAAGAAGGGTGTTTCTGCTATAAATACTGGAAGGATGTTTCTGCGATGAATACTAGCAGGGTGTTTCTGCTATGAATACTAGCAGGGTGTTTCTGCTATAAATACTGGAAGGATGTTTCTGTGATGAATACTAGCAGGGTGTTTCTGCTATGAATACTAGCAGGATGTTTCTGCAATGAATACTAGCAGGGTGTTTCTGCTATAAATACTGGAAGGGTGTTTCTGCTATGAATACTAGCAGGATGTTTCTGCGATGAATACTAGCAGGGTGTTTCTGCTATGAATACTGGCAGGATGTTTCTGCTATGAATACTAGCAGGGTGTTTCTGCTATAAATACTGGCAGGATGTTTCTGCGATGAATACTAGCAGGGTGTTTCTGCTATGAATACTGGCAGGATGTTTCTGCGATGAATACTAGCAGGGTGTTTTTGCTATGAATACTAGCAGGGTGTTTATGCTAGGAATACTATCAGGATGTTTCTGCTATGAATACTAATAGGGTGCTTCTGCTACGAATACTAGCATGGTGTTTCTGCTATGAATACTAGCAGGGTGTTTCTGCTATAAATACTGGAAGGATGTTTCTGCGATGAATACTAGCAGGGTGTTTCTGCTATAAATACTGGAAGGATGTTTCTGCGATGAATACTAGCTGGGTGTTTCTGTTATGAATACTAGCATGGTGTTTCTGCTATGAATACTAGTAGGGTGTTTCTGCTATGAATAGTGGAAGGATGTTTCTGTGATGAATACTAGCAGGGTGTTTCTGCTATGAATATTAGCAGGGTGTTTCTGCTATGAATACTGGAAGGATGTTTCTGCGATGAATACTAGCAGGGTGTTTCTGCTATGAATACTAGCAGGATGTTTCTGCGATGAATACTAGCAGGGTGTTTCTGCTATAAATACTGGAAGGATGTTTCTGCGATGAATACTAGCAGGGTGTTTCTGCTATGAATACTAGCAGGGTGTTTCTGCTATAAATACTGGAAGGATGTTTCTGCGATGAATACTAGCAGGGTGTTTCTGCTATGAATACTAGCAGGGTGTTTCTGCGATGAATACTAGCAGGGTGTTTCTGCTATAAATACTGGAAGGATGTTTCTGTGATGAATACTAGCAGCGTATTTCTGCTATGAATACTAGCAGGGTATTTCTGCGATGAATGCTAGCAGGATGTTTCTGCTATGAATACTAGCAGGGTGTTTCTGCTATAAATACTGGCAGGATGTTTCTGCGATGAATACTAGCAGGGTGTTTCTGCTATGAATACTGGCAGGATGTTTCTGCGATGAATACTAGCAGGGTGTTTTTGCTATGAATAGTAGCAGGGTGTTAATGCTAGGAATACTATCAGGATGTTTCTGCTATGAATACTATTAGGGTGCTTCTGCTATGAATACTAGCATGGTGTTTCTGCTATGAATACTAGCAGGGTGTTTCTGCTATAAATACTGGAAGGATGTTTCTGCGATGAATACTAGCAGGGTGTTTCTGCTATAAATACTGGAAGGATGTTTCTGCGATGAATACTAGCAGGGTGCTTCTCCTATAAATACTGGAAGGATGTTTCTGCGATGAATACTAGCAGGGTGTTTCTGCTATGAATACTAGCATGGTGTTTCTGCTATGAATACTAGCAGGGTGTTTCTGCTATAAATCCTGGAAGGATGTTTCTGCGATGAATACTAGCAGGGTGTTTCTGCTATGAATACTAGCAGGATGTTTCTGCGATGAATACTAGCAGGGTGTTTCTTCTATAAATACTGGAAGGATGTTTCTGCGATGAATACTAGCAGGGTGTTTTTGCTATGAATACTAGCAGGGTGTTTATGCTAGTAATACTATCAGGATGTTTCTGCTATGAATACTATTAGGGTGCTTCTGCTACGAATACTAGCAGGGTGTTTCTGCTATGAATACTAGCATGGTGTTTCTGCTATGAATACTAGCAGGGTGTTTCTGCTATAAATACTGGCAGGATGTTTCTGCGATGAATACTAGCAGGGTGTTTCTGCTATGAATACTGGAAGGATGTTTCTGCGATGAATACTATTAGGGTCTTTCTGCTATGAATACTAGCAGGGTGTTTATGCTACGAATACTATCAGGATGTTTCTGCTATGAATACTATTAGGGTGCTTCTGCTATGAATACTAGCATGGTGTTTCTGCTATGAATACTAGCAGGGTGTTTCTGCTATAAATACTGGAAGGATGTTTCTGCGATGAATACTAGCAGGGTGTTTCTGCTATAAATACTGGAAGGATGTTTCTGCGATGGATACTAGCAGGGTGTTTTTGCTATGAATACTAGCAGGGTGTTTATGCTACGAATACTATCAGGATGTTTCTGCTATGAATACTATTAGGGTGCTTCTGCTATGAATACTAGCATGGTGTTTCTGCTATGAATACTAGCAGGGTGTTTATGCTAGGAATACTATTAGGGTGCTTCTGCTATGAATACTATTAGGGTGCTATTGCTATGAATACTAGCAGGGTGTTTCTGCGATGAATACTATTAGGATGTTTCTCCTATGAATACTGGAAGGATGTTTCTGCTATGAATACTAGCAGGGTGTTTCTGCTATAAATACTGGCAGGATGTTTCTGCTATGAATACTAGCATGGTGTTTCTGCTATGAATACTATCAAGGTGTTTCTCCTATGAATACTGGCAGGGTGTTTCTCCTATGAATACTGGCAGGGTGTTTCTCCTATGAATATTAGCAGGTGTTTATGCTATGAATACTATTAGGGTGCTTCTGTTATGAATACTAGCAGGGTGTTTCTGCTATGAATACTATCAGGGTGTTTCTCCTATGAATACTGGCAGGGTGTTTCTCCTATGAATACTGGCAGGATGTTTATGCTATGAATACAATTAGGGTGCTTCTGCTATGAATACTGTCAGGGTGTTTTTCCTATGAATACTGGCAGGGTGTTTCTCCTATGAATACTGGCAGGGTGTTTCTCCTATGAATATTAGCAGGTGTTTATGCTATGGATACTATTAGGGTGCTTTTGTTATGAATACTAGAAAGGTGCTTATGCTTTGAATACTAGCAGGGTGTTTCTGCTATGAATACTATCAGGGTGTTTCTCCTATGAATACTGGCAGGTGTTTCTGCAATGAATATTAGCAGGTGTTTATGCTATGAATACTATTAGGGTGCTTCTGCTATGAATACTAGCATGGTGTTTCTGCTATGAATACTAGCAGGGTGTTTCTGCAATGAATACTAGCATGGTGTTTCTGCTATGAATACTAGCAGGTGTTTATGCTATGAATACTATTAGGGTGTTCCTGCTATGAATACTAGCATGGTGTTTCTGCTATGAATACTAGCAGGTATTTATGCTATGAATACTATTAGGGTGCTTCTGCTATGAATACTAGCATGGTGTTTCTGCTATGAATACTAGCATGGTGTTTCTGCTATGAATACTAGCATGGTGTTTCTGCTATGAATACTAGCATGGTGTTTCTGCTATGAATACTAGCAGGTGTTTATGCTATGAATACTAGCATGGTGTTTCTGCTATGAATACTAGCAGGTGTTTCTGCTATGAATACTAGCAAAGTGTTTCTGCTATGAATACTAGCAGGGTGTTTCAGCTAAGAATGCTAGCAGGGAGTTTCTGCTATGAATATGAGCAGGGTGTTTTTGCTATGAATACGAGCAGGGTGTGTCTGCTATGAAGACTGACAGGATTTTTCTGCTATGAATACTAGCAGGGTGTTTCTGCTATGAATATTATCAAGGTGTTTCTGCCAGGAATACTAGCAGGGTGTTTCTGCTATGAATATTATCAAGGTGTTTCTGCCAGGAATACTAGCAGGGTGTTTCTGTTATGAATACTAGCAGGGTGTTTCTGCTATGAATACTAGCAGGGTGTTTCTGCGATGAATACTAGCAACATGTTTCTGCTATGGATACTAGCAGGGTGATTTTGCTATAAATATGAGCAGGGTGTTTCTGCTATGAAAACTGACAGGGTCTTTCTGCTATGAATATTATCAAGGTGTTTCTGCCAGGAATACTAGAAGGGTGTTTCTGCTTTGAATACTTGCAGGGTGTTTCTGCTATGAATACTGACAGGATGTTTCTGATATGAATACTAGCAGGGTGCTTCTGCTACGAATACTAGCAGGGTGTTTCTATTCTGAATACTAGCAGAATTATTCTATTATGAATATTAGATGAATGGTACAACTTTGAATATCGGTAGGATGTTTCTGCTATGACTACTAGAATGTTTCTGCTATTAATACAAGCAGTGGGTTTCTAGTCTGAACACTAGCAGAGTGTTTTGTATATGAATACTAGCTGAATATTTCTGCTATGAACACGAGCAAACTGATTACATTATGAATATTACCAGGATCTTTCAACCTTGAATACTAATAGGATGTTTCGGCATTATGTATAACAGCAGAATATTTTTGCTGCTAATACTATTATAGACGTATCTTTAAGCTGGGAATACTCATGGGATGTTCTTGTGTACCCAAAAAGTAACTTGTACAATGATTCATATTATTGGAGGATAGCGCGAACGCAGTCCCCCGCTACCAAAAATTTCGCACCCGAGTTGACCACATTTGGGTCAATCGCAAGGGTCAGCACCACCGGAGTGCAATGGTGAGCCTCGCCTTGGGGGAACCACCTTCGTGATCATGGTGTCCCCTGTGCCAGGTAAGTATGCTCTTCCCACACACCACAGCATCCAAGCTGAGGTGAACTGAGTAAACCTCCCCTCCTTTTAATTTTTATGTAATAAATTCTTCAAGTTGATGTATGTAAAACATTTAACTTAAAAAGTAGAAGCTTGAATTATTTTAGAATCCCATGAATAAAAAAGTCTTTGTGAATTATTGCGAACAGATATTTTTTCTCAAATATTTTTCAGTTACTTTCATTCAATGAATGTTTATATCAGCTGTTTTTATAATACAAATCTTTATCATATAAAGATTTCAGTTGTAATACACCAAGATAAAGAACATCCCTTTAACTAAAAAATAGAAGAAAAATAATCATCAACCAAGTCACGAGAAATTAAATAAGAAGAATTCAAGGTAACAAAATTAAAAATATACCAAATAAATAAAGAAATAGCTGAACTGAATACATATGCAACTGTTTTGCATCTGCTATACAAGTATGCCCATGACAAAACATCTGTGGAGATCACACACCAGTTTTCATTGGGGCCTGTTACGACATTTTCTCAAAAAGCCCCAATCCAGAGGAAAGCTCTGGGCAATCGACAGAAGTAGTAGTTTTCAATTGGTTAACTCGCCCTACTTAAGGAACCCATAACATGACATTTGGTGAATTCTTGCCAAAAGACAGACCTTAGTGGATAAGAATACACAGATATTAAATATTAATGTACCATAATTTTTTTTATGCAGATGGTGACTGTAGCAAACTACAGCCAATTGTTAAATCGAATTGTAATTGCTAAACTCAGTTGGCGTCTAGTTTGAATTATCAAAGTATAAACATACTTGTGACCCTTTATAAAGGTACACATTCTCCTAATGTGTATTTCTTAATACTCACATTACGGAAGTACACAAGGCAACCAAAAGATCACTTGGAATTATGTGAAATAACTGAACCTACCATGGCTATAAAATTGAAAAATAGGCAAATTAAACAGACCAGCTGCCTGAAACTCATCTTGTTTTACTGATGCCATATTTCCCTTCCTGTTTCACATTATAAGCAGATCTAATGCTAGCAAAAATCTTGCTCTTGGAACCTATAGAATGGTACGGCTACCTTCTGCAAATGAGCAAGACTGGATCCTGCTGCACTGCACTATAGTAAGGGCATAGGACAGATCAGCATCTTCAGTAAGATTAGATTGGCAGTGTGGGCTATGACATAATCCTGTGACATTCTATCGTCTAGTTATGAGTTTTAATAATAATAATAATAATAATAATAATGTTTATTGGACAAAAAATATTTACATTCAAAGATTTACAAAAAGAAAAAAAGACTCAGTCCAAGCCCATGTGGAGCAGAGCTCTTCGGGCAATAATACAACAAAATAATATCATCAATTAAGTAAAAATAAAAAATAAAGTAAATATGGATATAGATATACAAAATGTACGCATACATATACATAATCATATGTATACAAATAGATACATATAAATGAGAATCTTAGCCTAAAAACAAATGGAAATGCATATTTATATGATAAGGAAAGATGGTATATGAAAGCTAATGGTATATACATTGAAAAAATTGTAGATATTAAGCAAAAAACTCAGTAAAAGAACTAGTTTTACAAATAAAAAAATATTCTAAACAATGAAACATACTTGCGTTGTGGTTAGGTAGGCAAGTATAAATATTTATTAATAAAGCTTAATACCCAGATAACAGGAGATTTGTATATGATTTCTTAAAAGACCGAACGCTAAGCAGTGCCTTTAGATAAGCGGGCAGAGTATTCCAAAGTTTAATACCTTGGTATAGATACGATTGCTCGCATCTATTAATACGTATGAAAGGGAGAGTTAAGTTTGAATTTCTTGTTCCATATGGATGAACTGATTGTTCCTGAATTATTTTTCGTCTTAAATCTGGAAATTTGTTCAAAATAAGTGTTTGGAACATCATATTCATTAAGGAGAGCTTATAATTGTCTTCCAGCTTCAATATCGAGAGAGACCGGAAAAGTGGCGATGTATGAGCTAAGTAATCACTGGAGCTTATGATTCTTACCAGTCTTTTTTGAATTACAATTAATGGTTGCAAGACATTTCTACTACTACTCCCCCACGCCGTATTGCAGTAATTTAGGTGAGGAGATACTAACGAGTGATACAATTGTTTTATAATATATAAGGGGAAATACTCTTTTAATCTATATATGATACCCATTACTTTGGCAATTTTATTAACTGTCATATTTACATGCTCACAGAAAGTTAGTTTATTATCAAGAATTATCCCTAAAAATTTACCACTGGACTTCTGATCCAGAGTGTGATTTCCTATAGAAACCCTTATGTTATCAGGAACTCTTCGTAGAGAAAAGATTATGAAGTATGTCTTTCTTTCATTTAAGGTTAACTTATTTGCTAGTAGCCAGTTTTTTACATGAGTTAAATCATTGGTTAGTGTATCACAGAGGGAGTAGATATTTTTATGTCTAAAGTGAAGCGTAGTGTCATCGGCAAAGAGTATGGAGCTTAACCTACCTACTGATCGAGGTAGATCATTGATATAGGCGAGGAAAAATAACGGTCCTAGGACTGATCCCTGGGGAACACCTATTTTGACATCCATAACCTCTGAGAGATGGCCATCGAGGGTCACAAATTGTTTACGACTCGTTAAGTAGGATTTTAGTAAGAGTAATGCATTTCCACGTATTCCATAATGTTCGAGCTTTTTAAGCAGCACATCATGAGACACTGTGTCAAAGGCTTTACTCAAATCTAAAAAGACCGCACCAAGGTATTCATTTTTATTCATCGCATTGTAGATATTTTCAAGAAGGTCATTTACAGCATCACTTGTACTAACGCCACGCAGAAAGCCATACTGACAGGAAGAAAAGATATTACATCTAGTAAAGAAAGAGTAGAGTCGATTGTACAATAATTTTTCAAAAATTTTATTCAATAAGGGAAGGTAACTTATTGGTCTATAGTTATTGACATCCGATTTATCACCAGACTTATGTAGCACAGTAACGCATGCTATTTTTAAAATGTCAGGATAAATGCCAGAGGCAATACAACGGTTGAACAATAAGGATATAGGAAAGGCAAGTAAACTAGCATTATTCTTATATAGTTTAGTAGGGGGAGAATGAATATTTGCTTTTTTGTTCTTTAGTTTTTTTATAATGTTGATTACTTCAAGTGGAGAAGATGGGGTCAAATAAATAGAGTGCTGATTTGAAGGAGGCAAATAGGAATGAAAATCTAACTGATTATTTTGAGGCATACTATAAAGGCCCTGTAGAGAGTAAGATTCCCCTGCAGCAATGGACCAGAAAAAAAACCCTAAAGTAAAGTGATCAAAGTAAGAATATTTGTGCGGCCCAAATCTAAACAATGATGGTGATTTCTTCCCTTAGAATATTTAACACAGCCTAACAGTACACACAGGCTATATTTTCTTTTTCTTTTAGAAGTTATTTACCACAACCATCATTGGACATTGGCTGTGGGTTTCTCCCTTCTACAGTAACCAATGTATGATCTAGAAGTGATATATGAGGACAAATGTGGCATCAAGACATTAAAATCCTAGTAGTGCTTTTGACACAATTGTGCATGAGCTATAAAATTATTCGCAAGCCATTGGTGTTATGATGAAGCTTTTGAGAATTTATTGGTGTTGATGATGAAGCTTTTGTAAATGCAAAATATCTTTTGATTGACAGAAGCTGTTGTGGACAATTTTTTATTCATCATCATCATTATACCTTATCAAGCCAATGTCGAACCGAAACGAGGGTGTTGTCGTTTGGCTCTCTGAGGTCTTAAGCAGGTCATACATGCAGAGAATTGGAGCGCTGACTTAATTGCGATTGGCGCGTTTGCGCCATTCCCTAACGTGTATGGGGGGGGGCGGATAAACAGGACAAACCCATAGCAACTAGCATATCCTCTCATTCTATCTGCATGTTTGACCGGACAGGTCAATCCCGTCGCGATTGGCAGTATGGCCCAGAAGTCTTGTGCATGTGTGGGCACAGTCTAGAATGCTGACGGGGTTGCCTTGCTTATTTTGACGCGCACAGTCACGGTCTCAACCGTGAGAATAGTATTCCATACTTCGTCCCTTGATCGGAGCACTTTTTATATTATAAAGATAAACCGATTGCATTTCACAAGTTCATTGCTCTTTAATTTAGGTTTTCCCCTCACATTTTCATTCACCAAGTTATGATTTCCTTAAATTTCCTCTCCTTTTTCATAGTATATTTTATCTTTAAAACCACACAGTAATCTGCCTTATTCGTGTAATAGTATCTTGTATTCTGTTAATAAACTGATACTGAAACAAAAGGAACAAAATTAATATTCGGATTAGGTCTTATGAATTCTCTTCATAGGAAACAACGAAGGTGTAAAAGATGGTTAGAGGATAAATAAAGTAGCTACTGATAATTCTATCAACTTATGTATATATCTCTCTCACATTTTCTCTCTGCCTATATCAACGCAATCGTTTTAAAATTTCTACAAATTAAAGCGAAAACAAGTATGCCTAATTAAAAGTGTACTAGTGCTTCAGCATGAGATAATCTCCGGAAAGTTCTAAAAATCCATTTAGAATATTCCTCCCAGACACACTTGGACTCTCAGATTAATGGGGATAAACGGAAAAGTAATCCTATAATAACTTCAAGAGAAATAAGTACATTAAAACCATAGCAGCCAAATCACCACCACATAGAAGCCGACAGAGAATGCCTATCACGCTCCTTCATATGATTATTGCAAGTCAGATTTCATAGATTTATTTTATATAAAAAATAAAGAAAGAAAAAAGTACCAAAATTCGGCTTACTCAAACTTAGACGTAGGCTACCGATTGTACTTGATACCGATAACGTACCAAACTGAGTTAATAAGTACCAAAAACGTAAGCATGTGGGCCTATCCTGGGTGCCCAATCCTCTTGAACTCAGATGGCTAGTCCTTAGCGTGTGTGGGCATTTCTCACAGGATTGGAGCGTCAGTCTTCTGCATGTATGGCCGGCTTTAATCTAAGCAATGAGGTCCCAGTGGTCCTATCGTAGGATGTTTTCCATTGTTTGTAGTGTTCCCCCACATGGGTATTCAGTGTTGGTGGCTAATCCCCATTTGTGGCGGTTATCTACAGTTTTGCCCAGTTTTGCCCTCTTTTACCTTTGCTCTATTTAAGGATACCTAGTCCTTCCTGTTGAGGGTTGTTCTGCAGGGCAAGCCTTCATTTTGGTTGGGCAGTGCCTCATTGGATGGCCATCAATTACTTTCCCGTCACTTCTCCAGCCTGAGAGCAGCTGCCCAGATTAGTTCTAGTCTATCCACTGTTGAGAAGCCTTTGTGGGATATCAGTCTTATTCATCATATGAATATTAAGATGGGTGCCCCAGGGAAGTGACCTGGAACCAATCCTATTTTGTATCGATAATACTGGTCTATGAAAAGTATTATAGTTAAGCTATTGCAGATAACACACAACTTTACTTCTCCATGCAGTACACAGATGATACAGCTGAGAATTCAAACCATGCTTTTACTGTTGGGGAAAAGATGCTATTTAAGCAATTACACTAAATCAAAATAAAACAAGAGTCTATGGTGATAGGGAAGAAAATAAAAACTTGCTCACATCCATAGAAATATTGACAATTTATTGGCCCTACATGTCACCAGATTGTACATAATCTCAGAAATATTAATAGAGTTACTCAAACTCTATCGAAGTTTACCCAATTGACAACTTAAAAAGTTACAAAATATAATATATATTGGCTGTCTATTAAAGCTAGAATAAACCTAAAGATATGTCCAGTGATTCATAAAGCTATCAAAAATGTAGTCCAAAATATTTAAGAGAACTGTTGTATATCATTCAGCCAACAAATCATGTCGACACGAGACTAGTTGCAAATAGACTCAAGTTATTAGCGCCAAGATTCAGCTTGTCTGTAGGTTCTTGAGCCTTCGAATATGTGGACCCAAGTTTGCATTACAAGCTCAAACTTGACATTAAAAGAAATTATGATATAAACATTTTCAAAAAGAAGTTGAAGACTTTCTTGTTTATATTCTGAATCCTAGCTGGGAGTTTCTGGTATGAATACTAGCACGGCGATTCTGCTATGAATACTAGCAGGACGTTTCTGCTATAAATCCTAGCAATATTATTCTATTATGAATATTAGCAGAATGCTTCAATTTTGAATACTACCAGGATGTTTCTGCTATGAATATTAGCGGAATATTTCTGCTACTAATACTAGCAGGATGTTAGGATATACATAAATCTTGACTGAGTTCAGTAAAGTCAAAGAACTACCTTTATGACTCAACACCTCTGAGTGTGTCTACCCATATCAAAAATATTTGAAAAACCTTCCTTATATCCGACAAAGCCTTCCAGTTTTACAGAGTCAAAAGAGGAATGACTATACTTGGTTTTTTAAGCTGAGGCGCATTTGCTATCACTCGCACGGGTGCCCTTTTAGCTCGTTAAAGTTTCCTACCAGCTAATCTGTTGCAAGTATATATCCCAATGTGTTAAAAGATATGATAAAGTACAAACTCATGCAGTGTGCATCTGAAAACAAGCGTCTGTTGTTAATAAATTTAAACTTACCATTACCATACTTTAAAATATATCTATTCATTAACATTATTTATTCACAAAACATATAGGGAGAAATTTAGATTAGCAAATAAGTTTCAAATCACATTACTTGGTAATCATTTGGAAAACAATGATGCTATTCCAACAAAATACTTGCAACAAATCAGCTTGTAGGAAACCTCTCCAAGTAAAAGGGCATCCCTGTGAGTGAATGCAAATGCATCTCAGTTAAAATAATTGAGTGCAGGTGTCACCCACAATTTACTGTTCAACATATTTATGGAAAGATTAGAGGAACACATTTCCTATATACTTTCTCGATCACTCACAAACTAAAGTTAAGTGTTTTGTGTGCCTGAAGGTAAATAGTACAATGATGAAAATTTTTAATGGGGGATAGCGCGAACGCAGTCCCCCGCTACCAAAAATTTCGCACCCGAGTTGACCACATTTGGGTCAATCGCAAGGGTCAGCACCACCGGAGTGCAATGGTGAGCCTCGCCTTGGGGGAACCACCTTCGTGATCATGGTGTCCCCTGTGCCAGGTAAGTATGCTCTTCCCACACACCACAGCATCCAAGCTGAGGTGAACTGAGTAAACCTCCCCTCTTATTGATTTTTATGTAATAAATTCTTCAAGTTTATCTAAATAACACATTTAACTTGATGATGAGATGCCTGAATCATTTTAGGATCCCATAAATTAGTAACTCTCTGTGAATCATTACGAACATATATTTTTTCTCAAGTATTTTTCAGTAACTTTCATTCAATGAATGTTTAATTTGGCTGTTGATATAATACAAATCTTGAAGTACTTTTTACTGGAAAGTAAGAAAAATAATCACCAACCAAGCCAAGAGAAATTATATATGAAGAATTCAAGGGAACAAAATTAAAAATATACCAAATAAATAAAGAATAAGCTGAACTGAATACATATGCATCCAATAATCAATCATTCCAATGATTAGACATCCGTAAGATAAGTGGGTTGCAACTGTTTTGCATCTGCTGCTTAACAAGTATGCCCGTGACAAAACATCTGTGGAGATCACACAACAGTTTTCATTGGGGGCTGTTATGACATTTTCTCAAAAGGCCCCAGTCCAGAGGAAAGCTCCGGGCAATCGATAGAAGAAGTTTTCAATTGGTTAACTCGTCCTACTTGAGGAACCCTAAACATGATATTCGGTGAATTCTTTCCAAAATGGGTCCGTGTCACACATAAAGGGGGGGGGGGGCGACCAGAGATAATCTATTTCATTTAAGCCTTCTGGTTAAATATATATTACAAGGCTAATTGGTTATCACCTACAAACACCTAACTATAATTTTTTTCAAAAGACAGACCTTAGTGGATAAGAATACACAGATATTAAATATTAATGTACCATAATTTTTTTTCTATGCAGATGGTGACTGTAGCAAACTGCTGTCACTTGTTAATTCGAATTGTAATTGCTAAACTCAGTTGGCGTCTAGTTTGAATTATCAAAGTATAATCATACTTGTGACCCTTTATAAAGGTACACATTCTCCTAATGTGTATTTCTTAATACTCACATTACAGAAGTACACAAGGCAACCACAAGATCACTTGGAATTATGTGAAATAACTGAACCTACCATGGCTATAAAATTGAAAAATAGGCAAATTAAACAGACCAGCTGCCTGAAACTCATCTTATTTTACTGATGCCATGTTGCCCTTCCTGTTTCACATTATAAGCAGATCTAATGCTAGCAAAAATCTTGCTCTTGGAACCTATAGAATGATACAGCAATCTTCTGCAAATGAGCAAGACTGGATCCTTCTGCACTGCACTATAGTAAGGACACACGACAGCTCAGCATCTTCAGTAAGATTAGATTGGCAGTGTGGGCTATGACATAATCCTGTGACATTCTATCGTTTAGTTATGAGTTTTGAAATGTTGAACACCCTTGGAATGCATACAATGAAATTACTATAAAGGCCCTGTAGAGAGTAAGATTCCCCTGCTGCAATGGACCAGAAAAAAACCCTAAAGTAAAGTGAGCAAAGTAAGAATATTTGTGCGGCCAAAACTAAACAATGATAGTGATTTCTTCCCTTAGAATATTTAACACAGCCTAACATTACACACAGGCTATATTTGATTTTTCTTTTAGAAGTTATTTACCACAACCATCATTGGACATAGGCTGTGGGTTTCTCCCTTCTACAGTAACCAATGTATGATCTAGAAGTGATAAATGAGGACAAATGTGGCATCAAGATGCTAAATCCTAGTAGTGCTTTTGACACAGTTGTGCATGAGCTAAAAAATTATTTGCAAGCCATTGGTGTTATTGATGAAGCTTTTGAGAATTTATTGGTGTTGATGATGAAGCTTTTGTGAATGCAAAATATCTTTTGATTGACAGAAGCTGTTGTGTACAAAATTCTTATTCATCATCATCATTATACCTTATCAAGCCAATGTCGAACCAAAACGAGGGTGTTGGCATTTGGCTCTCTGAGGTCTTAAGCAGGTCATACATGCAGAGGATTGGCTCGCTGATTTAATAGCGATTGGCGCATTTGTGCCACTCCTTAACGTGTATGGGGGGGAGGTAAACAGGACAAACACAGCGCAACTGGCATGTCTTCTCATCCTGTCAGCATGTTAGACCAGACAGGTCAATCCTGTCGCGATTGGCAGTATGGCCCACAAGTCTCGTGCATGTGTGGGCACAGTCTATCATGCTGACGGGGTTGCCTCACCTATTTTGACGCCTACAGTCACGGTCTCAACCGTGCGTATAGTATTCCATACTTCATCCCTTGATCGGAGCACTTTTAATATAAAGATAAACTGATTGCATTTCACAAGTTTGTATAGGCATTTCATTGCTCTTTATTTTAGGTTTTCCCCTCACATTTTCATTCACCAAGTTATGATTTCCTTAAATTTCCTCTCCTTTTTTATAGTAGGCTATATTTTATCTTTAAAACCACACAGTAATCTGCCTTATTCGTATAATAGTATATTGTATTCTGATAATAAACAGATACTGAAACAAAAGGAAAAAATTAATATTCTGATTAAGTTTTATGAATTCTCTTCATAGGAGAAAACGAAGGTGTAAAATATGGTTAGAGGATAAATTAAGTAGCTACTGATAATTCTATCAACTTATGTATGTCTCTCTCACATTTTCTCTCTGCCTATATCGAAGCCATCATTTTAAAATTTCTATAAATTAACGTGAAAACAAGTACGCCTAATTTAAATTAAATGTAGGCTACCAATTGTACTTGATACCCCATAACGTACCAAATTGAGTTAACAAGTACCAAAAACGTAAGCATGTGGGCCTATCGAGGGTGCCCATGTTATGTATTATTGTAATAATGTACTGTATTACCTCAAATGTTACGTGTATTGCGCAACATTGCATCATATTGCGTTGATAAAACATGTTCGAGAATGTATATAACTGAAATGATCTATTTTGGTATTAGGGTTAAAGCATTTATTAATTACCTCAAAGATAGGATGTGAATCTTATTACTTATGTACTGGAGTAGGATTTAAGTCTTTTGAGAGCGATGCTCTATTGTTCGATCTGATGTTTTGGTTTGTAAGATTGTTTATGAGACGCTCGACGCTCAGCATACAGCAGTTGGGAGTTAGTTGTTAACAGAGTCACAGAGCGATGTAATCACAAGTTGATTAAATGTATTTTAAGAATACCAACGTATCATTAAACCCCACCGAGAAAAATTGGCAACATCGGAAGGGACTAACTCATGGATAAATACTAATAATTCTTCACACATTTCAGGTGAGTAATATGCTGAAATCACCAGACGATTTACAACATACTTTATATTGGCGACGACAGGAGGACGAATGCACGCAGAGATCATAGAGAAGCAGAAGAAACATTGGAGCCTTTGTAGATCAGCGGCCAGAAGCAGAAGAAATATTTATTGCAAGAGAAGCAGAAGAAAAAGCCCAATGAAGATTTCCCATGCAGCCAACCAACCCGAATTTCATCAAAAACAAGCAAACAAAACAAGAAAGCAAAGTGAATTTTAAGGTTGGGTGGGATACAAAAAAGGTAGGAATTTACGAGGTGACTTTAGAACAGTAGCTTAACCTATTTTAGGTAACAAAGTAAGCAGTAAAATAGCCTTTAGACATTGAACATCCTGAACGATTTGAGTTTCGTTTTAGACTTGGTGCCGACGACAACTCATCGCTGGACCAAATCACACATCGCACAAGTTCATCACTTGGATAGCCTCCCGGGGGCTGAAAATTTCACTGCAATCCCCGTAGACTTTCGCCATGTCCGTTGCCTTTCTTGGCAGTTGGGCATGGGATCTCTATGGACTTGTACGTCATTGCAAGCGCCTTTACCAAGAGGACTGCAACTGTGACCACTGCACCAGTTACAAAACACGAAGAATCGAGCTTTTTGGCATGGCTCGTGTCCTTGTAGCGGAGCTTGAGGACATCTCAGTTTTTTGTCACAACATTAGATGTAATTGCAACTCTTGCAATGTCGCATCTTCATACATCCGCCAGTACTTTCAACCTGATCCAGCTGCTTTGGAGGAGACTACTCCCCCTCCCAAACGGAAGAAGAGCCCTGTTCAATCTTCACCAGCTCCCATTGAACCCTCATCATCGCCTCTAAGGACACCTAGGACTGAGAACCTGGCCTCGCCCTTGTTTGTCCCCTCTCCACCTTCACAGACAGCACCTGTTGCAGCCCCCACTCCTTCTCCAGCACCTGTGTCCTCCACTGCCATAGAGGTAGAGTCTCAGGGGGCACACACCTTGGACTGCAACTGTATTTCCTGTCTTCAAGACCTTCTACAAGAGGCCACTGCCATCGCTGCCAGTTCCCCACCTTCCCAGCAAGAACCCAAGAGATCTCTCCCGAAGTTTAGGCTCTCCAACAACTCCACATCCTATGCAGCAGTTACTGCCATGGCTGCAAAACCTGGCATTAAACTCTCAGCTAGACCAAACCGAAAAGGTGATTTAATTATCACTCCCAAGGACTTGGATACCGTCAAACACCTTCAAGAAGAACCGGACCTTACCCTGCTATACCCTGCCTTAAATAGAAGAAAGGCAATCATTTCAAGATATCCTACCACTATGCCAATTTCCATTGTTACTTCCTGCAGCAATATAGAAACAGCTGACCGCTGCACAAACCGTGACAACGTCCCTGTCAGGAGGCTTTTAGCCACCTTCATAGGTCCTGTGCCTTCATCACTGGATCTTGGAGTCTGGGGGAAGTTTCCAATTCAAGACTACACTCCAGAGCCTCTTCGCTGCTACCACTGCCAACGCTACGGCCATCAAAAGGAGGACTGCAAAGGCCCTGCTTTCTGTGGTGTTTGTAGCCAACGCCACACCACTGAGATATGTATACAGGCCCACAAAAATGGACAAGAAACTCGCCCTAAGTTCCGCAACTGCTCCAAACCACATCATGCCTGGAACAAGCGCTGCCCTGAACGCCTAAGGAGAATTGCTGCAATGAAGGGCACCAGTTCTCCTGAAAACAACAAGCCAGCTTCACTGCAAAAACCTAAGAATCAACGAACTCCTCGCCAAAGAAGACAACGCCAGCCTACCACTGTTCCTGCTCCTGCAACTACAAAGCAAAACCAGGCACCCATCGTCCCTGTATCTCCACCTGCAACTCCATTGCAAGCAGTTTCAACTCCTCATCCTGCAACCCCACCTCCTCAACCTACATCCTTGGCTCAACAAATTGAGTCACTCACCTTGCCTGACCTTATTCCCATTGCCATCCGAATCCTTGCCAAAGTCCTGTCCTTAACCTCAACCTCGAATCCCAATTTCCTGCAATCCCTGCAACCATTCATCAATCCAGTTCCAGAGCAGGGATAAGCTTTTAGCTTAAACCTCTCATATTTATCCTCCTAATCCTAAATCCTTCCTCCTTCAATCCTAATTCCTAAAAGGAGAATAGTTATTGCAAGGCTGTCTTCCTCATAAGGAAACAGCTCTTGTTTTTCCTTTCTCCTACAATCCCTTTCTCCCTATCATTCCTCTTCCAACCCTATCCTTGGGGGGCCTTTCTCGTACTTACTGACTGAGCGTTGTACAGAAATGGCCCCCCTCCCTTTTCCCATCACAGAGCAAGAATAAGCCTCTTTGCTTAACCTACTCCTATTCTCTCCTACTAAAAATCCTTCTCTCCTCTCCCAGTCTCTCCTACTCACTGAGACTTGCTACTATCAATACTTTTTTCTCTGACTAAAAACTTTCTTTCGTGGACCTAAAAAGGAGTCCCCTTTTTCGGTATACTTTCTACCCCTTTTCACGTCTAGTAAATTCATTCCCATTCCCATTCTCATCCCTCATTCATCATCCTCGCCCCTCATCCTTCATCCTTTTTCCTATCCCTTACCTAATATTCCTTTTAATAATACAATTTTTTACTCCTCTGGAGTATCTCCCTTTACAGATCCAATCGTGTACGGGCTGTCCTACGACAAGAGCCCGTGTCATGCTATAGGCATGGCAATCTACATGAATGAATGATGAACGATTTAGCATCACAGCTGAACCCAATTCTGTTGCAACACGATAGCAACAGTGGTGTGAGGAGTTTAAGATTTATTTAGAAGCATTAGGGAATATGAAGGATGCCCAAAAGAAGGCATTATTACTTCATACAGCAGGTAGAGAAGTTCGGGAAGTGTTTAAGACATTGCAGCCTCCAGATGACACAAGTGAAGCTGCAATAAGGCTCTTACCACATATTTTACTCCTCAGGTTAATAAATTTTTTGAAAGGTATCAATTTACAGCACAGGCATATCAGAAAGAAAATGAAAGTTTAGATGCATTTGTGACTAGACTAAAGAATTTAGCTGTTTCATGTGAATTTCTAGAGTTGGAAAATTTTATCATAGATCAAGTTATTGCACATTGCACATCACAAGAGCTAAGAAAGAAATTATTGCAAGATAAAGATTTAACATTAGAAAAAGGTATTGATAATAGGTAGAGCTTTAGAAACATCAAATAGGCAAAGTAACACAATAGGTAGTTCTATGAGCAATAGAATGGAAAATTCTAAAATTAATACAATAGGTTCCAAGTGAAAAAAAGTTCGCCACCAGTCTCGGCCCAGCTCTCGCGCCGACAAGAGCTCTCCAGCCTTCTGAAGTTCAGCAGCACCGGACTTGTCAACACCTGGATGGGTGGACTTATATCCACACAGTCACTAGGACCTCTCAACTTTGGTTGAAGAGGCCACATATAAGAAAGAATCCAGTTATTTACTTTGGCTTTTTTGCTAATTAAATAACTGTTGTTGACCTCAGTGACTGGCTCAATTCCATCCAGTATGGCTGATGATGGTCATGACAGTCTCCGCACTTACAGAAGGAGTTTGTACCCCACCTGGATCAATCCCTGCAAGAATGGGGCTCAGCAGTGCAAGTGCAATCGCTGCCTGAGGTACCAGAACTACAGACAGCAGCTAGCAGACTACATAGGGTTCAAAATAAGGGACCCAACGGTGCTCTCCCACAGGAAAACATGCAGTTGTTTTCAATGCTATACCCTGGTACTTGAGAGCATCTACCACCTCCTACAAAGGAAGCACAGGCCAGGATACATGGATATACCATCCTACCCTCCACAGCCTCCTTATCCAGACGTTTTTCAGAGGAAATACCGGGTGCAAGCACGGTATAAAGAGACAGTCTCTGCACCCAGTTGCAGTAACTCTCTCCCCTTTGAACGGGACTGTGACTGCCAGTCATGTGTGTATGCTATCTGGAGCAACACTGTAGGCCACAGCTCCCCCACTCATGCCAAACCAGCTATGGACTCCGAAGACCCACCTATCCCGGAGCCACCCACTCCATCTCTGGCACCAGCTGTCCAGAAGACACCTGAAAAAATGGAAGCAGAGGACGCTCCACTCACCGCAACTCCGGAACCTGAGACCAACGTTTCAACCATGGCTCTAGACCTGACTGACAACCAACCACCGCAACTAGCAGAACTGCACCCTGAGGATTGCAACTGCACTCCATGCCTCTCACAGCTCCTAATGGAGGCTCAGGCAATCACCGTGAATGACCCAAGCTTGGACCTAAACTTGGCCGCTACTGAGGAACCACAACCACCTGTCAGCCAACCCAAACAGCTTGTCAAATTCAAGATGGCAGCTGTAGAAGGCTCACCATCATATGCAGCAGTTGCTGCTATTGCCACCGCCAACCCTGGCATCAAGATCACAGCCAGGGCCAACCTAAAAGGGGATTTAATTATATCCCCGAAGGACCTTGCCAGCGTCAACATCCTCCAACAGGAAACCTCCCTGACCCTCCTGGACCCCGAGAAGAGACTCAGACAGGCAGTGATCTATCGGTTTCCTGTCAACATGCCACTGTCATTCGTCACCGACTGCAGCAATGTTGCAAAAGCCGAGAGGAAGCTTGACCACCGCAAACTTCCCACCAAGGAAGTAACAGTCACCTTTATTGGGCAAGTCCCTAAAGCACTGGATTTGGGCCTCTGGGGAAAGTTTCCCATCAGAAGTCCAAAGCGAGAACCACTGCGCTGTTACAACTGCCAGCGCTATGGGCACCATAAAGAAGAGTGCAGGAACCCTACAATATGCGGAGTCTGCAGCCACCGCCATCCCACACAGGACTGCATTGACGCACATCGGAATGGGACAAAAACCCAGGCAAAATGTCCCAATTGTGCGGGACCTCACCATGCCTGGAACAAGAATTGTCCTGAATTCTTGAAGAGACTACCAACCCCACTGGCAGCCCCACCGACCAAACCTGAGGCTGCACCAAGGCAGACACCTAACAAACCTGAGGCTGCACCAAGGCAGGCACCGAAACCCCAGCGGATTCAGCGAACCAGGCCTCCCCGGTGACAATCCGAGACTCCCCCTCCAGGAGCCCCTACTGCAGCCACGGACCAAGAACCCAGCGCTGTCGCTAGCCCAGCTGAAGAGCCAACCTCCAGCGCTGTGCAATCTCCTCCCCAACCCCCAGCAATATCTGCCATCTTATCCCTGGCAGAGGCCCTGCCAGTGGATACCTTGATCCCCCTAGTACTGCAACTACTAGTCAAAGTCTGCTCCCTTGCTAAGACTCCCTCCTCTGTAATTCATTCCCTCCTCAGTCCCTTAGTTTCACCCTCCCCGGTGCAGAGATAGGCATCTATGCTTAAATCTGCCACTTTTTCCTACTACTCGAATTCTTCCCTCCTCTCCCAGTCTCTCCTACTTACTGGGACTTACTGCTATCAACACTTTTACCTACTACTGAAACCTTTCATTTCGGCTCCAAATGGTCCTGCTTTTTGGTCCGCAAGGTCATGCTCTTGGTGCTGAACGACCACACTGGCAACCACGCTCAAGGGGCTGAGCAGTTGCAAGACCAATCTCTGCCAACCTGGCGACTATGCTCAAGGGGCTGAGCAGTCGCACCTGCAGCTACGCTCAAGGAGCTGAGCGGCTGCAAATCCAGACATGAGAGACTGGTACTGCTGTGACACTATTGCCTACTTAGGGCAATAAATACTACGGGCTGCTACACAAAAGCCCGTGTCCAGCAGTAAGGCTGGGCAATCTTTTAATTTTGTACCTATTTTTTGTGTTTGAATACCTACGGGCCTAACAATAAAAAGGCCCGTGCCAACAAGAAGTGTTGGCTTTAATACACCAACAACAACAACAACAACAACAAGTGAAAAAACAATGAGAATCAGAGAAGGAATATGTCAAAGCCTAGTCATAGAAAAGTGCCTAACACTAATGTTCATAAATATCAGAATCAGGCATAGCCTATACACAGAAACAACAGGAAAAAACCAAGTGTTATAGGTGTGGTAAAGCTGATCATCTCGCATACGAAGCAAAGAAATGCCCTGCTACTAGACAAACATGCCAGAACTGTAGAAAGATGGGTCATTTTGCAACTGCTTGTAGGTTCCCTAAACAGTACACAAAGAAAATAAATGCTACAGTTGATACTATTGGTCAAGAGAATAATGCGGAAAATGTTCATGATAATCAGGATAAGCCCAAAACTGATTTTGCGTTTTGCATAAATTCTGTCAATAAAAATGCAAAGAAACCTATCATGGTAGAAGTAATCATAAATGGTTTAACCAATTTTGATGCAAGTTGACACGGCAGCCGATGTATCAACTATGTCTGAGAAAACAGCTAAACGCATTCTTAATTTGTTATTAAAACGTACAGAGTTTTGAAAGGTTATAATGGTTTTGATATTCAGGTAATGGGTGCTTCAAACGTAGACTTACAGTACAAAGAACAGAAATTAGAGAGAATGCCATTAACAGTAGTAAAAGGTAAAGGACAAACTTTGCTAGGTTTGGATTGGCTACAATATTTGAAATTAGATTGGCCTAGTATTTTGAAGGTTACGGTAGACAAGATGAAACAAAAATTAAATGTCTGTGGATAATATCAAATCAGAGTTTCAAGGCGTATTTGAAGATAAAGTAGGTACAGTAAAGAACGCAAAGGCAATTTTAGTTTTGAAACCTAACACTGCTCCTAGATTTTGTGCTCCCAGACCAGTCCCGTATCCATTGAAAAGTGCAGTTGAAACAGAAATCAGGAGATTAGAAAATGAAGGTTCATGGTAAAAGGTTACATATTCCGATTGGGCTACTCCATTAGTACCTATTGTGAAGGAAAATGGTCAGGTTACGTTATGTGGAAATTACAAAGTAACGTTGAATCCATAACTACAAGTAGCTCAACATCCATTACCAAATCCGAAAGACATGTTTGCAACTATGTCAGGATACAGTGTTTTTCTAATTTAGATTTAAGACAAGCATTATGTACAGTAAATACATCCTTAGGTTTGTTTAGGCCAAAGAGATTGCCTTATGGAGTTGCAAGTAGTCCAGCTATATGGCAACAAACTATGGATAAGATTTTTTCAGGAATGCAAGGAGTATTCATTTTTATAAATGATATTTTAATTGCTGGCAAAGACACAAGAGAACATAGAGAAAGATTGCGAACAGTTCTGAAGAAGTTAAAGGAACATAACATTAGAGTAAATAAGAGCAAATGTATTTTAGAAGTTGATTCAGTGGAATATTTAGGTTTTGTAATTAATGGCAAGGGTATTCACAAAACTAAAGAAAACATTAAAGCTGTCCAATCAACTAAAGTATCAGAAAATGTTAAGGAATTACAATCATTTTTAGGTTTAGTAACATTTTATGGGAATTTCACTCAGAATTTGTCTACAATTGCACATCCATTGTATAATTTGTTGAATAAGGGTGTAGAATGGAAGTGGACTAAAGAGTGTCAGGAATCTTTTGAAAGAATCAAACAGGAAATAACATTACCTACATTCCTAGTACATTATCAAATGGATTTACCAGTTAAATTAGTATGTGATGCATCAAAATAGGTTTAGGTGCAGTATTATCTCATGTAATGCCAGATGGAACAGAAAAACCAACTGCATTCACTTCTAGAGTATTGAAGAACGCAGAAAGGAATTCCTCTCAAATAGAAAAAGAAGGTTTAGCATTAGTGTATGGAGTTAAGAAATTTCATATGTATCTTTATGGTAGGAATAAGTTCACACCTGTTACAGATCATAAACCTTTATTAGCAATAGTGGGTCCAAGAGCAAGTTTACCTCGTTGGTAGCTGCAAGAATACAACGTTGGGCAATTATGTTAGCCGCGTACCACTATGATATAGAATACTGTCCAACATCAAAGATGGGTAATGCAGATGCTTTATCTAGATTACCAGTAGACAAAGCTCAAGAAGAGTATGATGACAGTATTCTGTTAATTTCTGTATATGATGTACCAATTACAGCAAAAGATGTAGCACACAGTACCAAGAGAGACCCAGTACTTAGTAAGATTTAAGAGAGTTTAATGACAGGTAGGGACTTATGTGGAAAAGAGGAAAATTGTAAACCCTATAAGGATATATGGTATGAACTGAGTGTAACACAAGGAATAGTGATGAGAGGTTCAAGGGTAGTTATTCCTAATTCATTGAGAAATAAGATTTTGTCTGATATACATACTGATCACCAAGGTATTGTAAGATCAAAGTCAATTGCAAGAACTTTTGTATGGTGGCCAGGTGTAGATAAAGATGTGGAATCTTATATAGGGAATTGTATGAATTGTGTTATGCAACAGAACAATCCTCATTTTGCTAGAATGCACCCATGGGAGTTACCCAGGTATCCATGGCCAAGAGTGCATATAGATTTTGCAGGTCCTTTTTTAAATTATTTGTTTTTGATAGTAGTAGATGCTTACAATAAGTGGCCAGAAGTCATTCCTATGAAGACAACAACGTCTTATGCCACAATAAGAGAGTTCATGCAATTTTTTTCTACACATGGTATTCCAGAAAGAATTATTGCAGATAATGGTCCACAATTTACCTTACAAGAGTTTAAAGAATTTTGTAACTTCAATGGAATAAAACATACATTTTCAGCAATGTATCATCGCTCCACCAATGGAGAGGCTGAAAGGTTTGTTCAAACATTTAAACACAATATGAAGTGTAGAAAAACAAATTCAGGTAACATATTTTTTAATGTATCAAAGTTTTTATTGTCTTACAGAACAATGCCGCACAGCACAACAGGCGTGACACCATCAAATCTGTTGATGAGAAGGAGGGTAAGGTGCAAGTTAGATTTGTTGTATCCAAGTTTGCAAAGTGATTTGGAAGATAAAGGATATAAACAAGTGGACAGTCTTCCTAAAGTAAAACATTTTTTACCTTTATCTGATATCATGGTAAAATCGTACAACACTCCAGAGAAGTGGGTACCAGGAGAGATTGTAAGAGAGATAGGAAATTTACATTATGATGTTCAAGTTGGTGGAAATATTGTAAAACATCATGTTGATCAATTACAGCCATTAAACAGAAATATAGTAGAGCATGTGAATGTTAGAGATGGAAAACTTTCAGAAGTAGTTAGATCAAATGAGTCAAATATTAACCAAGATGCTCCAACATCAAATGTAGATTCAGACTCAATTCATGTAACAGTACAAGATGAGATTAGAGTGATTCCTAATACGATTAATAGAGGAAAGCCCCCTGAGAGATTAGATTTATACAGATTTTTACAATGTCAAGTTAAGGGGGAGGAGACTGTTATGTATTATTGTAATAATGTACTGTATTACCTCAAATGTTACGTGTATTGAGCAAAACATTGCATCATATTGCGTTGATAAAACATGTTCGAGAATGTATATAACTGAAATGATGTATTTTGGTATGAGGGTTAAAGCATTTATTAATTACCTCAAAGATAGGATGTGATTCTTATTACTTTTATACTGGAGTAGGATTTAAGTCTTTTGGGAGTGATGCTTTATTGTTCGCTCTGATGTTTTGGTTTGTAAGATTGTTTAAGAGACGCTCGACGCTCAGCAGTAGGGAGTTGGTTGTTAACAGAATCACAGAGCAATATAATCACAAGTCGATTAAATGTATCTTAAGAATACCAATGTATCATTAAACCCCACCGAGAAAAATTGGCGACATCTGAAGGGACTAACTCATGGATAATTACTAATAATTCTTCACTCATTTCAGGTGAGTAATATGCTGATATCACCAGACGATTTACAACATACTTTATAGCCCAATCCTTTTGAACTCAGCAGGCTAGTACGTAGCGTGTGTGGGCATTTCTCACAGGATTGGAGTGTCGCTACAGTCCTTAAGCACAAACGGAACGGTCAGTCCTCTGCGTGTATGGCCAGCTTTAATCTGAGCAATGAGGTCCCAGTGGGCTTATCATAGGATGTGTTCCATTGTTTGTAGTGTTACCCCACATGGGTATTCAGTGTTGGTGGCTAATCCCCATTTGTGGTGGTTATCTACAGTTTTTCCCTCATTTACCCTTGCTCTATTTAAGGGTACCTAGTCCCTGTTGAGGGTTGTTCTGCTGGCAAGCCTTCGTTTGGGTTGGGCAGTGCCTCACTGGATGGCCATCGGTTACTTTTCTGCCACTTCTCTAGCCTGTGAACAGCTACCCAGATTAGTTCTAGTTCCTCCACTGTTTAGAAGCCTTTGTGGGATATCAGTCTTATTCATCATATGAACATTAAGAAGCTGGGTGCCCCAGGGAAGTGACCTGGAACCAATCCTATCTTGTATTTATAATAATGGTCTATCAAAAGTATTATAGAGACATGAAGTAAAGTTCCAGCTGTTGCAGATAACACACAACTTTATTTCTCCATGCAGTACACAGATGATACAGCTGAGAATTCAAACCATGCTTTTACTGTTAGGAAAAAGATGCCATTTAAGCAATTACACTAAATCAAAATAAAACAGTCTATGGTGATAGGGAAGAAAATAAAAACTTGCTCACATCCATAGAAATATTGACAATTTATTGGCCCTACATGTCACCAGATTGTACATAATCTCAGAAATATTAATAGAGTTACTCAAACTCTATCGAAGTTTACCCAATTGACAACTTAAAAAGTTACAAAATATAATATATATTGGCTGTCTATTAAAGCTAGAATAAAACTAAAGATATGTCCAGTGATTCATAAAGCTATCAAAAATGTAAGTCCAAAATATTTAAGAGAACTGTTGTATATCATTCAGCCAACAAATCATGTCGACACGAGACTAGTCGCAAATAGACTCAAATTATTAGCGCCAAGATTCAGCTTGTCTGTAGGTTCTTGAGCCTTCGAATATGTGAAGACTTTCTTGTTTATAATCTGAATCCTAGCTGAGAGTTTCTGGTATGAGTACTAGCAGGACGTTTCTGCTATAAATCCTAGCAATATTATTCTATTATGAATATTAGCAGGATGTTTCTGCTATGAATATTAGCGGAATATTTCTGCTACTAATACTAGCAGGATGTTAGGATATACATAAATCTTGACTGAGTTCAGTAAAGTCAAAGAACTACCTTTATGACTCAACACCTCTGAGTGTGTCTACCCATATCAAAAATATTTGAAAAACCTTCCTTATATCCGACAAAGCCTTCCAGTTTTACAGAGTCAAAAGAGGAATGACTATACTTGGTTTTTTAAGCTGAGGCGCAATTGCTATCAATCGCACGGGTGCCCTTTTAGTTCGTTAAAGTTTCCTACTAGCTAATCTGTTGCAAGTATTTTGCCTACATAGCATAATTGTTTTCAAATAATTACCAAGTAAAATTATTCGAAACTTATTTGCTATATAAAATTCTCTCTCGAGTATATGTTTTGTGAATAAATAACGTGAGGTAATAAAGAGATTATAAAATATTGTTATGGTAAGTCTAAATTTAATAACACCACTTACAAAAGTCTACAACAAGAGCTTATTTTCGGATGCACACTATATAATTTTGTAGCACTTCACACTAAATGTCTTTAGTAGATTCCGGTTTTCAAAGTTTATATTAACATATTTTTCTTATGTTTCGTATTATTTATCCCAATGTGTTAAAAGATATGATAAAGTACAAACTCATACAGTGTGCATCTGAAAACAAGCGTATGTTGTTAATAAATTTGAACTTAACATTACCATTCTTTAAAATATATCTATTCGTTAACATTATTTATTCACAAAACATATAGGGAGAAATTTAGATTAGCAAATAAGTTTCAAATTACATTCCGAAAACAATGAAGCTATTCCAACAAAATACCTGCAATAAATCAGCTTGTAGGAAACCTCTCCAAGTAAAAAGGGCATCCCTGTGAGTGCGTGCAAATGCATCTCGGTTAAAATAATTGAGTGCAGGTGTCACCCACAATTTACTGTTCAACATATTTATGGAAATATTAGAGGAACACATTTCCTATATACTTTCTTGATCACTCACAAACTAAAGTTAAATGTTTTGTGTGTCTGAAGGTAACTAGTACAATAATGAATATTTTTATTGGGGGATAGCGCGAACGCAGTCCCCCGCTACCAAAAATTTCGCACCCGAGTTGACCACATTTGGGTCAATCGCAAGGGTCAGCACCACCGGAGTGCAATGGTGAGCCTCGCCTTGGGGGAACCACCTTCCTGATCATGGTGTCCCCTGTGCCAGGTAAGTATGCTCTTCCCACACACCACAGCATCCAAGCTGAGGTGAACTGAGTAAACCTCCCCTCTTATTCATTTTTATGTAATAAATTCTTCAAGTTTATCTATAAAACACATTTAACTTAATGATGAGATGCTTGAATCATTTCAGAATACCATAAATTAACAACTCTTTGTGATTCATTGCGAACATATATTTTTTCTCAAGTATTTTTCAGTCACGTTCATTCAATGAAAGTTACAGCCTGTGTTATTTGGCTGTTGATATAATACAAATCTTGAAGTACTTTTTACTGGAAAGTAAGAAAAATAATCACCAACCAGGCCAAGAAAATTATATATGAAGAATTCAAGGGAACAAAATTAAAAATATACCAAATAAATAAAGAATAAGCTGAACTGAATACATATGCATCCAATAATCAATAATTCCAATGATTAGACATCCGTAAGATAAGTGGGTTGCAACTGTTTTGCATCTGCTGCTTAACAAGTATGCCCGTGACAAAACATCTGTGGAGATCACACACAAGTTTTCATTGGGGGCTGTTATGACATTTTCTCAAAAGGCCCCAGTCCAGAGGAAAGCTCCGGGCAATCGATAGAAGAAGTTTTCAATAGGTTAACTCGTCCTACTTGAGGAACCCTAAACATGATATTTGGTGAATTCTTTCCAAAATGGGTCTGTGTCACACATAAAGGGGGGGGGGGGAGGCCACCAGAGATAATCTATTTCATTTAAGCCTTCTGGTTAAATATATATTACAAGGCTAATTGGTTATCACCTACAAACTGTATAAAATATATATCTAAATATATATTCCTAAAATATTTTGTTAAAAGTTTATGGATATTTTGGGTGATTGAGAAATTTTCTTTGATCGGTAATTACCTTACCTGGAGAAACATTCCTTGGAATGGGTAATTATCTCCGTAGTTTACTTTAGAATTTCTTTGAATTTGTTTCATTCAATTTTTTTATTCTAATGTAATTCTGGTTTGTTCAATTAATGTTTGAGGCTTTATTTTTCCTAATCACTGTAAATAAAATTGTGCTAATTAACTGACCTCAGCCTTCGTTGTGCAAACCAAAGTAAATAGGAGTTAAAGATAACTACTAACTACCTAATTTTCTGAATATTCCAAGCCAAACAACTCTACGAAGTAACCTCGAAGTCACTGTTGGAAGGGAAAACCAGTCCAACACCAACCGTCAAGGAGTGATTACTCTCCTTCACCTCACCTTACCTTGGGATATTTCATCGATTTATATTTGTCGTCGTAGTGCTGGACAATTTCTGAAGTACTCTACAACGATGGGACTCATTGTGTTTAGTGCTACGAAAACCGAGTGTAACACCATGAAGAACTAAATTGACTCTACACCTCGTCTGATGAATGTGGAGGCGACCAGCAGCAAAGGCTATGGAATTATCATACCCATGCTCTTTTTCATCCTATGAAGTCATTATAAGGTGGGTCATTGTATTGATTGGCGCAATAGTAGTGGCATTTCTTGGTGACTTTTATCATCCTCAAGTCAAAAAATAAATAAAGCCTTGAACTCAGTAATTGAAAATCGCTCTTGAAACTAGGTTTGTTTATAGGCTACTCTAATTAAAATTATCAATTGTCGACCTTAAATTGCTTGTTTACTGAAATTCGGCCTTTTAACATATATTCTAAGTGATGCCCTCATCACATATACTTAATTTGTTAATTAGGTCAAAATATGATTGAAATTGTTGACTTTTGATTTGCAATTTTAAAATTTAATATTAAATTGATATTAGTTTTGGAGGTGAATTTAACTTTTTGATTTATCTTTATATATTGTAAACAATTTTAGTGTAGTCAAAAATTATATTCATATTTTCATTTAAACAATTCTATACAAATTCTGGTTTTCAATTTGAATTGGGTGGTTAAAGATTTACCTATCTTTTAGGTCTGGCTCAAGGTGGAGTGGAAAGCTTGGGACAGGAGTACATCTGCCAATGCTTCTAGGTTTGCTTTACCAGAAGCAATCGCTACTCCAAGTGAACTAGCATCAACTGACAACCAACTATATATAATAAATTTGTCAAGATTATTTAAAATCTACAGATGTTAGTTTCTGTATTAAAAATAAATATTTTGTTATAACACGGTCGTTTGTCCTAAGTCATTTTTTCTGCTCATGGCGACCGTGACAGGATTGAGGATGTTGGTTGTTAAGAGTTGCTGCTGGTTCGCTTCCAAGCTAGTCAGACGAGGTGTAATTTATCATTTATATTTCCTTGGTTAAATTTTAAGATTACGTATATTTCCATTGCCGTTTTGACTTTATTAGGCTTTATATTCTTACTGAAACTGGTATCAAGATGACTGAGTTATTGATTAAATCACGAAAATATGTTAGAAAGTCCGTTACTGAAATTTACAATAAGAAGGATCAGTTTTCATCATATAGTGATATTGAACGTTCTACACTGAAACTGAGGCTTGAAGAGCATTTCACGAAATTATCTGACTTAGATTCTAAAATACAAAATTCAAAGTTTTCTACTGAATGTGATGAAGCTGCTTTGTTAGTTGAGCTTGATGCATGTGAACAGTACAAAACTAAAATTCAAGAGAGCATCTCTACTTTACAAAATTTACCTCAGGTTCGGCATCTGCCTATAGATAATCAGTCACGTCAGTCCTTGTTAAAGAGTCCTCATGCTCCTTTACCAACCTTCAATAGTACTGAAGGCGAAGATCTTGGGAAGTTTTTTGTAGAATTTGAACAAACCCTTTCAAAGTTTAAGTTCCCAGAATATGATAAGATATTGTTGTTAAAACAGCAGGTAAAGGGAAGAGCTCTTACATTAATTAACACTTTGGATGTTCAAAGTCAGAGTTATGCTGATGCAAAAGCTTTGCTAGAGAAGGCTTTAGGCTCAAGAGAAGTTCAAATTTTTAATACCATAAAGCAAATATCTTCAATAAAACTTTCAGATGATGATGACCCTTTTGAATATATTGGGAAAGTAAGCAATTTAGTAGCAAGCGTTAAGACCTTGAATATTGATGTTGACATGTTTCTTCAGTTTTTCTTCTGGAATGGTTTAAATGAGAAATTCAAGTGTCATATGACTGCAATAACTAACAAAATTAGGCCATCTCTTGCAGAGATTAGGGATAATTTCTTTGATGCTAGTGAGAGATATTTACAAGGTAAAAAATGTAAGAAAGTAGAGAAACAAAAGTCTGACACTACTAGCTTTGCTGCCAAGGTTTCTTTTGACTCTAAAGTAGGTAAATGCAGCATTTGTAGTAAATTAGGCAAAGATCCAAGTCATTTTTTGAGTAAATGTCCTAACTTTGTATCTAGCAAAGATAAAAGAACAAAATTGGAGGAACTGGGTGCTTGCTCAAAGTTTGGCTATCCAAGTCATATATTATCAGAATGCAGATTCAGATTTAATTCCAGATGTAAAAACTGCAAGGGCTGGCATATGTCATTTTTGTGTCCCGATGAAAAAGGTGCTACCAGTATTAAAGAAAATCCAAATTCCGAAAAGAAAAAATGTAAAGCCAGTAACAGTACAGATAGAGTTAGAAACTCTGAGAGTGGTAATGGAGATGTTGTTGGTAGTTCAAGCAGTAGTGTTGCTGCTATAACTGAAGTTTTAAATTGTGAGGTTGAGAGATATACAATTTTGCCAACTTTTAATATTTCAATTAAAGGTACCAATCTCAGGGTCCTTAAAGACACTGGATGTCAAGCAAATTACATTGAAGAAAATTTGGCTCAAGATTTAAATTTGAAAGTTGTAAATAATGGAGTTTCTTTAACCATTAATGGTATTAATTCCTCTAAGAGTTATAAGACTAAACAAGTTGAAATTGAGTTGCCAATTGGTAACAATAGTTACATTGTATATGCATTTGTCTTCCCTCAATTGATGTTTCATTGCAGTTACCTGGGTTAAATGAAGTAGTCAGTGGGTTTGTTTCAAAGGGATACAAGCTAGCAGATCGGGGATTGTTAAATTCTACAGATAGGATAGACAATATTAAATTTATATTAGGATCAGAGTCCTTGCATTGCATCCCCGAAAAGGATATGGTATTTGGGAAATCCAATGACTCCATTTATTCTGATACATGCTTGGGTATATTATTAAAGGGAGACATAAATAAATTAAAGAGCAATTTAAGATTCTTGAAGCCTTGTTCTTCCATGAAGTCAAATGTGCAACATATGTTAAAAGCTGTAAATGTACTTCCAACAGGGACGAAAGAGAACGTTTCAGTAGAATCTTCATCTTTAAATGACCTGGAGACTTCTAATACATATGAGTTGTTTGATGATGATGGTCAGATAATAGAATCTGAGTTGAATAGGGCTACAAATGAATGCTTAGAACTCTCTTGTAAATATTATGTTGGGGAAGACAGAGGTCAATATCATGAAGATAATGTAGAACTGAATGACAGGCTTATAGAGTATGCTTTAGAAGAAACCCATAGGACTGCTGATGGAAGATTGTGTATGCCACTGTTATGGAACCCGAAAGTTAGTCATCTACTAGGCCGCAACAACAATTTAGCCAAATCAGTGTTGAAAACCCTTACATCTAAATTAGAAAAATTACCTGATAAGTTAGCCTTAGTAAATGACACCTTTAAGACTCAGGAGACATTAGGCATCATAGAAAGAATTGATAATATTGAGGATTTTATGGATACTCATCCTGAACATAGTTTCATGCCTTTCATGGGGGTCTTTAAACCATAGAGGGATACCACTAAATGCCGTGTAGTTTTTCTTTCTAATTTGTATGAAAAAAGTTATAAATCCCCAACTGCAGTTAGTCACAACATGGCAATATTTCCTGGGGCTCTCCTACAGTTGTAATTTGGTAAGTTTTTATTATGCTTTGATCTTGAAAAGGCATTCAATCAAATTGCTTTGCCAGAAAAGGATAAAAATAGGCTACTGTTTCTTTGGTATAGAAATATTGAGAAAGCAGTTTATTCATTAGTAGGGTATAAATGTTCTAGGTCAAGTTTCGGATTGAGGTGTAGTCCCACAATTCTCATGTTGGCCCTCTTTAAAATTTTGATATTGGATGAAGCGCCGGACTCCAAAATAAACAGGATGAAGTCTCTTGTATATCAACTAATGTATATGGACAATGGGGCATACATTACAGATGAGGAAGCTGATCTTAAGTGGGCATATTCTGTGCTTCCTGATATATTCATACCTTATAGATTTAACTTGCAACAGTTTGCAACAAATTGTTCATCTCTACAAGAGAATATTGATGATTATTTTGATAAAGTGACTTCTGACCCTATTAAACTGCTAGGTCTTCAGTGGCATCGTTCCACTGATAAGATTTCTACCAAGGCAATCGTTTTAGATATTTCAGCAAACACTAAGAGACTTATTTTGAAGTCTATTGCTAGTCATTTAGATGTATACAATTTTAATGCTCCCCTTCTGAACAGAGCAAAGCTATTTTTGCACGATTTGCAAGTTCAAAGAAATTTGAGATGGGATGATACCTTGAACATTAAACATACCAACTGCCTGAAACTCGTCTTGTTTTACTGATGCCATATTTCTCTTCCTGTTTCACATTATAAGCAGGTCTAATGCCAGCAAGAGATCTTGCTCTTGGAACCTATTGAATGGTACGACACTCTTCTACAAATAAGCAAGATTGGGTCCTGCTGCACTGCACTTTAGTAAGGGTACAGGACAGCTCAGCATCTTCAGTAAGTTTAGATTGGCAGTGTGGGTTATGACATACATAATCCTGTGATATTCTATCGTCTAGTTATGAGTTTTGAAAAGTTGAACACCTTGGAGTGCATACAATGAAATTACTATAAAGGCCCTGTAGAGAGTAGGATTCCCCTGCAGCACTGGACCAGAAAAAAACCCTATGGTAAAGTAGGTAAAGTAAGAAAATTTGTGCAGCCAAATACTAAACAAGTGTAGTGATTTCTTCCCTTAGAATATTTAACACAGCCTAACAGTAGACACAGGCTGTGATTCCTTTTTCTTTTAGAAGTTATTTGCTACAACCATCATTGGACATAGGCTGTGGGTTTCTCCCATCTACATTAACCAATGTATGATAGAGAAGTGATATATGAGGACAAATGTGGCATCTAGATATTAAAATCCTAGTAGTGCTTTTGACACATATGTGCATGAGCTATAAAATCATTCACAAGCCATTGGTCTTATTGATGAATCTTTTGAGAATTTATTGGTGTTGATGATGAAGCTTTTGTGAATGCAAAATATCTTTTGATTGACAGAAACTGTTTGTACAAAATTCTTATTCATCATCATCATTATACCTTATCAAGCCAATGTCGAACCAAAACGAAGGTGATGTTATTTGACTCCCTGAGATCTTAAGCAGGTTATACATGCAGAGGATTGGCGCATTTGCGCCATTCCTTAACGTGTATAGGGGGGAGGTAAACAGGACAAACCCAATGCAACTGGCATGTCCTCTCATCCTGTCAGCATGTTAGACCGGACAGGTCAATCCTGTCGCGATTAGCAGTATGGCCCACAAGTCTCGTGCATGTGTGGGCACGGTCTAGCATGCTGACGGGGTTGCCTCGCCTATTTTGACGCCTACAATCACTGTCTCGACCAAGCGTATAGTATTCCATACTTCATCCCTTGATCGGAGCACTTTTAATATTATAAAGATAAACTGATTGCATTTCACAAGTTTGTATATGCATTTCATTGCTCTTTATTTTAGGTTTTTCCCTCACATTTTCATTCACCAAGTTATGATTTCCTTAAATTTCCTCTCCTTTTTCATAATATATTTTATGTTTAAAACCACACAGTAATCTGCCTTATTCGTGTAATAGTATCTTGTATTCTGATAATAAACAGATACTGTAACAAAAGGAAAAAAATTAATAATCTGAATAAGTTTTATGAATTCTCTTCATAGGAAGAAACGAAGGTGTAAAATCTGGATAGAGGATAAATTAAGTAGCTACTGATAATTCTATCAACTTATGTATATCTCTCTCACATTTTCTCTCTGCCTATATCAATGCAATCATTTTAAAATTTCTACAAATTAAAGCGAAAACAAGTATGCCTAATTAAAAGTGCACTAGTGCTTCAGCATGAGATAATCTCCAGAAAGTTCTAAAAATCCCTTTAGTATATTCCTCCCAGACACACTTGGACTCTCGGATTAATGGGGCTAAACGGAAAAGGTAATCAAGTAATGACTTCAAGAGAAATAAGTGCATTAAAACTGTAGCAGCCAAATCACCACCACATAGAAGCCGACAGGGAATGCCTATCACGTTCCTTCATATGATTATTGCAAATCAGATTTCATGGATTTATATTAATGTATATAAAAAATAAAGAAAGAAAAAAGTACCAAAATTCAGCTTACTCAAAATTAAATGTAGGCCAACAATTGTACTTCATACCCGATAACGTAACAAACTGAGTTAATAAGTCCCAAAAACGTAAGCATGTGGGCCTATCCTGGGTGCCCAATCCTCTTGAACTCGGCAGGCTAGTCTGTAGCGTGTGTGGGCATTTCTCATAGGATTGGAGCGTCGCTCCGGTCCTTAAGGACAAACTGTATGGTCAGTCTTCTGCGTGTATGGGCGGCTTTAATCTGAGCAATGAGATCCCAGTGGGACTATCGTAGGATGTTTTCCATTGTTTGTAGTGTTGCCCCACATGGGTATTCAGTGTTGGCGGCTAATCCTCATTTGTGGCGGTTATCTACGGTTTTGCCCAGTTTTGCCCTCTTTTACCCTTGCTCTATTTATGGATACCTAGTCCTTCCTGTTGAGGGTTCTTCTGCTGGGCAAGCCTTCATTTTGGTTGGGCAGTGCCTCATTGGATGGCCATCGCTTACTTTCCCACCACTTCTCTAGCCTGTGAGCAGCTGTCCAGATTAGTCCTAGTCTATTCACTGCTGAGAAGTCTTTGTGGGATATCAGTCTTTTTGGGCTCAGGCCATGTCGTGCTGATGGAAGTTCCTTCCTTAGTAGCTTCCTAAGTTATATTTGACTACAGTGATATATCCCAGAGAATTTACCAAAGGTATCCAAAATTCTGACTCCTGGAGCGAATATCCCTTGAAGATTTTTAATAAGAGATATCGCATAAAATCAGAGGACGTATTCTTGACATGTCTCATAGCTATCTACACCCCTAATAGTGTTTTCGCTTCGAGGGGAAAAAGTGGCAAGAATATAGGAGAGCCGTTATTAAGGCAACGCTCCTACTGTACTGTAAATAGGCGCCACCCCGCCGCCTCGTGGCGCCATCTAGCCATTCTTTCCCTTGTAGCTTTGCTGACCGGTGTTCATCTCTCGCTATTTTGGACTTATTTCGCTGCTATGATGTCTTCACCAGCTTCATCTGCCTCTGGAAAGTTAAGTAATATCTTTGAATTGTGTAAATATAAGCTCTTGCCAGTTTTACTCTTCGATTGAGATCGTAATTAACGTAACAAAAGCTGTTGCCAGCCGGATGGTGTCATGGACACGGTCGCTCTTTTTGTACATTTAGTTAGTCCAGAACGACTTTCCCGGCATTGCTTGCTTCTTAACTTTAGCTATTTAGCAATTTAGCTAGGGATTTTTATATTATGTCCTTGTTGTCGTGAATTTGGCTAAATATTTGGGGCCTCACGAGTGCTAGGCTTCCTAGCCTAGGCACTTTCACACTTCATGCATGATATAATCTTCCTGGTAAAGTTTTACTGAAGCTCAAGCAATATTTTATACATTTAAGATATTACTGCATTCAATTTTCCTCTTCCAAGATAGTATACGAGAGAGTTTCGGTGAACGATTCTCACTGCTCCTAGACTACTAGCCTTGGGGCTTTAGTATACTTTCATACATGTCCCCAATTGCTCTTGTATTGCCTTTTAAGGGGAGACTGACACCTCCTATACCTTTCAAGCCAATACCAATCTCCAAGTGGGATTTAAGAGCAATTCCTCTCCCTCTGACTAGCCTAGGCTACCCTCAGTTAGATTTGCCCTGAACTGAGTTCTGGCAAATCTTTACTGAGACGTCACGTTTCTTTCTCTTAATCACCGAGTCGGTTTCGAGCCTAAAACGGGACATCAGAGTAGTTTGTCTGTGTTCGGCATCCGTCCATCTGGCGAAATGATTTCCCAGGTCGGGTTAGGTTGCCCTTACAGGAGGCTAGACCTCCCTAAGCCTTACCCGGGAGGTTTTTGTATGACAATTCCCCTTCTTGGCCTAGCAGACAGTCCTGTGCTGGTAGCTCTTCAGCCGAAGAATTGAATTCTTCTCCTGCCGAAGATCTCTGGTACGAGATTCCGTTCCCTTTAAGATTGCGTCCTGGGTGTCGCCTTCTCACCTAGACTAACCCAACCTGGGGAATTGAATTCCCCTACAATGAGATTGTCTTCTATGGGATCCGAATCGCCCAGGTAGGTAGTACCTTCGGGTATTACCTCACCTATAGGACCCTTGCCCCTCCCCTGCTGTCCTTTTTGTGTTGGCTAGCCTTCACATACCCTGGCCGTTGTTCTACATTCGACCCTATGGGTAGTCTGTAGAATTTGCCTGGGGTCTTCTGCCCGGCGGCATGAGCCGGCTCCGGCAGGAGCCTCCATCTGTCTTTGAGTGTTCTTCAGCCCTTCCTTGGACTGCCTTCCATATCCATGCTACCAATATGGATGGAAAATGGTCGGATGGATGCCCGAATCTAATTCCCCCTTCCTTTTAAACCCTCATTTCGGATGTAGGCCGGCAAGGCTGAGCCTTTGCCTTCCTCCATCCTTCTTTTCCTTTGCCTTTCCCCATTCTGGGCCAACTGCCGGCAGCTGTAAGCTGCCGGCAGTTATGTTGGACACTTGCCGGCAGTTAGCTCTGCCGCCACTTGCCTTGGGCGCCGTTGATCGACGATCAAACGTTGATCGACGATCAAACGTTGATCGACGATCAAACGTTGATCGACGATCAAACGTTGATCGACGATCAAAGGCAATAGGCATGCTCTGAACGGCCGCCGTAACTGTGTTGTCTGCTGGCAGCCGGCAACCCAAAGTCTAGACAGTTTATCGCCGGATGCCGCCGGGTCCTACTTGATAGAAGGTCCCTCTGGCTGCCGGTGACAGAGCAACTGCCGGCGACCTGCCGGCAGACACGGCAGTCCTGGCGGCATGCCGCCCATCACCCTGAAGGCAGTGCTTGCCTTCTATAGCCCAGAACACGTCGGCATGTGCCGGCCGGCACGGCGGTACTGGCGGCATGCCGCCGGAAGTCATTGCCATAGCCCATACAAAATTTTTTCCAACCTACACGGTGCTTATGGGCAGCCCATTGTGAGACCATCACAATTAAGAGAGCAATTCTTTCTGCCTTTCTAATGGTTAACAACCATTACCAATTCCCCAATATTGAATAAAGAAGTGTTAAGAAGACACCTTATATCCAAGGATATTCTTCCCAAATTCATTAAGAATTTAGTATTCAATATTGAGGGAGGTCACAGCAGTGGGCTGGAAAGGAGACACAGGAGGTGTCTTTTTCTTCATCTAGCTTACCCTATCCTAAGCTAAATATTTTTGAATAAATATGTATGATGAAATCTGAGAATTTCATCGAATACTTATATGCTTTTCTTTCTTTACAGGAGGAGCATCCCGAGTGCGGGAACAACTTTTGCAGGGTCCGCAGTAGAAACTTCTGCGGCCATGACATGTGCAGGGCCCACACTCGCTACGCAGTCATGAAGGGATCTCTTAAATACTGGGACCCACAGGTATGTATTGTTTGTAACAAACTTGTTAAAGAGGCTTTTGATGATCAAAAGTCTACAGAGTCTAGGGATGCAGCAAGAGAGATGCTGCGCAAATGGATCAGGGGTTTTAAGAAGAACAACTCTGGCCCATATCTTCCTTATGAGAAGATGAGGGCTTGTCTGTTCCCTAGGGCATCTTCGGATGCAATTATTCCCCAGGCTCAACCCGAGATTCCCCTCGTCTAGATTCCGATAGAATCTGTCGTTTCGGATGCCTTGCAGGGCATCCAGCTTGAGGACAACATGTCGGTTGTCTCACAGGAGACCGAGCATAATCTGACGGGGTTGCCTCGCCTATTTTGACGCCTACAATCACTGTCTCGACCAAGCGTATAGTATTCCATACTTCATCCCTTGATCGGAGCACTTTTAATATTATAAAGATAAACTGATTGCATTTCACAAGTTTGTATATGCATTTCATTGCTCTTTATTTTAGGTTTTTCCCTCACATTTTCATTCACCAAGTTATGATTTCCTTAAATTTCCTCTCCTTTTTCATAATATATTTTATGTTTAAAACCACACAGTAATCTGCCTTATTCGTGTAATAGTATCTTGTATTCTGATAATAAACAGATACTGTAACAAAAGGAAAAAAATTAATAATCTGAATAAGTTTTATGAATTCTCTTCATAGGAAGAAACGAAGGTGTAAAATCTGGATAGAGGATAAATTAAGTAGCTACTGATAATTCTATCAACTTATGTATATCTCTCTCACATTTTCTCTCTGCCTATATCAATGCAATCATTTTAAAATTTCTACAAATTAAAGCGAAAACAAGTATGCCTAATTAAAAGTGCACTAGTGCTTCAGCATGAGATAATCTCCAGAAAGTTCTAAAAATCCCTTTAGTATATTCCTCCCAGACACACTTGGACTCTCGGATTAATGGGGCTAAACGGAAAAGGTAATCAAGTAATGACTTCAAGAGAAATAAGTGCATTAAAACTGTAGCAGCCAAATCACCACCACATAGAAGCCGACAGGGAATGCCTATCACGTTCCTTCATATGATTATTGCAAATCAGATTTCATGGATTTATATTAATGTATATAAAAAATAAAGAAAGAAAAAAGTACCAAAATTCAGCTTACTCAAAATTAAATGTAGGCCAACAATTGTACTTCATACCCGATAACGTAACAAACTGAGTTAATAAGTCCCAAAAACGTAAGCATGTGGGCCTATCCTGGGTGCCCAATCCTCTTGAACTCGGCAGGCTAGTCTGTAGCGTGTGTGGGCATTTCTCATAGGATTGGAGCGTCGCTCCGGTCCTTAAGGACAAACTGTATGGTCAGTCTTCTGCGTGTATGGGCGGCTTTAATCTGAGCAATGAGATCCCAGTGGGACTATCGTAGGATGTTTTCCATTGTTTGTAGTGTTGCCCCACATGGGTATTCAGTGTTGGCGGCTAATCCTCATTTGTGGCGGTTATCTACGGTTTTGCCCAGTTTTGCCCTCTTTTACCCTTGCTCTATTTATGGATACCTAGTCCTTCCTGTTGAGGGTTCTTCTGCTGGGCAAGCCTTCATTTTGGTTGGGCAGTGCCTCATTGGATGGCCATCGCTTACTTTCCCACCACTTCTCTAGCCTGTGAGCAGCTGTCCAGATTAGTCCTAGTCTATTCACTGCTGAGAAGTCTTTGTGGGATATCAGTCTTTTTGGGCTCAGGCCATGTCGTGCTGATGGAAGTTCCTTCCTTAGTAGCTTCCTAAGTTATATTTGACTACAGTGATATATCCCAGAGAATTTACCAAAGGTATCCAAAATTCTGACTCCTGGAGCGAATATCCCTTGAAGATTTTTAATAAGAGATATCGCATAAAATCAGAGGACGTATTCTTGACATGTCTCATAGCTATCTACACCCCTAATAGTGTTTTCGCTTCGAGGGGAAAAAGTGGCAAGAATATAGGAGAGCCGTTATTAAGGCAACGCTCCTACTGTACTGTAAATAGGCGCCACCCCGCCGCCTCGTGGCGCCATCTAGCCATTCTTTCCCTTGTAGCTTTGCTGACCGGTGTTCATCTCTCGCTATTTTGGACTTATTTCGCTGCTATGATGTCTTCACCAGCTTCATCTGCCTCTGGAAAGTTAAGTAATATCTTTGAATTGTGTAAATATAAGCTCTTGCCAGTTTTACTCTTCGATTGAGATCGTAATTAACGTAACAAAAGCTGTTGCCAGCCGGATGGTGTCATGGACACGGTCGCTCTTTTTGTACATTTAGTTAGTCCAGAACGACTTTCCCGGCATTGCTTGCTTCTTAACTTTAGCTATTTAGCAATTTAGCTAGGGATTTTTATATTATGTCCTTGTTGTCGTGAATTTGGCTAAATATTTGGGGCCTCACGAGTGCTAGGCTTCCTAGCCTAGGCACTTTCACACTTCATGCATGATATAATCTTCCTGGTAAAGTTTTACTGAAGCTCAAGCAATATTTTATACATTTAAGATATTACTGCATTCAATTTTCCTCTTCCAAGATAGTATACGAGAGAGTTTCGGTGAACGATTCTCACTGCTCCTAGACTACTAGCCTTGGGGCTTTAGTATACTTTCATACATGTCCCCAATTGCTCTTGTATTGCCTTTTAAGGGGAGACTGACACCTCCTATACCTTTCAAGCCAATACCAATCTCCAAGTGGGATTTAAGAGCAATTCCTCTCCCTCTGACTAGCCTAGGCTACCCTCAGTTAGATTTGCCCTGAACTGAGTTCTGGCAAATCTTTACTGAGACGTCACGTTTCTTTCTCTTAATCACCGAGTCGGTTTCGAGCCTAAAACGGGACATCAGAGTAGTTTGTCTGTGTTCGGCATCCGTCCATCTGGCGAAATGATTTCCCAGGTCGGGTTAGGTTGCCCTTACAGGAGGCTAGACCTCCCTAAGCCTTACCCGGGAGGTTTTTGTATGACAATTCCCCTTCTTGGCCTAGCAGACAGTCCTGTGCTGGTAGCTCTTCAGCCGAAGAATTGAATTCTTCTCCTGCCGAAGATCTCTGGTACGAGATTCCGTTCCCTTTAAGATTGCGTCCTGGGTGTCGCCTTCTCACCTAGACTAACCCAACCTGGGGAATTGAATTCCCCTACAATGAGATTGTCTTCTATGGGATCCGAATCGCCCAGGTAGGTAGTACCTTCGGGTATTACCTCACCTATAGGACCCTTGCCCCTCCCCTGCTGTCCTTTTTGTGTTGGCTAGCCTTCACATACCCTGGCCGTTGTTCTACATTCGACCCTATGGGTAGTCTGTAGAATTTGCCTGGGGTCTTCTGCCCGGCGGCATGAGCCGGCTCCGGCAGGAGCCTCCATCTGTCTTTGAGTGTTCTTCAGCCCTTCCTTGGACTGCCTTCCATATCCATGCTACCAATATGGATGGAAAATGGTCGGATGGATGCCCGAATCTAATTCCCCCTTCCTTTTAAACCCTCATTTCGGATGTAGGCCGGCAAGGCTGAGCCTTTGCCTTCCTCCATCCTTCTTTTCCTTTGCCTTTCCCCATTCTGGGCCAACTGCCGGCAGCTGTAAGCTGCCGGCAGTTATGTTGGACACTTGCCGGCAGTTAGCTCTGCCGCCACTTGCCTTGGGCGCCGTTGATCGACGATCAAACGTTGATCGACGATCAAACGTTGATCGACGATCAAACGTTGATCGACGATCAAACGTTGATCGACGATCAAACGTTGATCGACGATCAAACGTTGATCGACGATCAAAGGCAATAGGCATGCTCTGAACGGCCGCCGTAACTGTGTTGTCTGCTGGCAGCCGGCAACCCAAAGTCTAGACAGTTTATCGCCGGATGCCGCCGGGTCCTACTTGATAGAAGGTCCCTCTGGCTGCCGGTGACAGAGCAACTGCCGGCGACCTGCCGGCAGACACGGCAGTCCTGGCGGCATGCCGCCCATCACCCTGAAGGCAGTGCTTGCCTTCTATAGCCCAGAACACGTCGGCATGTGCCGGCCGGCACGGCGGTACTGGCGGCATGCCGCCGGAAGTCATTGCCATAGCCCATACAAAATTTTTTCCAACCTACACGGTGCTTATGGGCAGCCCATTGTGAGACCATCACAATTAAGAGAGCAATTCTTTCTGCCTTTCTAATGGTTAACAACCATTACCAATTCCCCAATATTGAATAAAGAAGTGTTAAGAAGACACCTTATATCCAAGGATATTCTTCCCAAATTCATTAAGAATTTAGTATTCAATATTGAGGGAGGTCACAGCAGTGGGCTGGAAAGGAGACACAGGAGGTGTCTTTTTCTTCATCTAGCTTACCCTATCCTAAGCTAAATATTTTTGAATAAATATGTATGATGAAATCTGAGAATTTCATCGAATACTTATATGCTTTTCTTTCTTTACAGGAGGAGCATCCCGAGTGCGGGAACAACTTTTGCAGGGTCCGCAGTAGAAACTTCTGCGGCCATGACATGTGCAGGGCCCACACTCGCTACGCAGTCATGAAGGGATCTCTTAAATACTGGGACCCACAGGTATGTATTGTTTGTAACAAACTTGTTAAAGAGGCTTTTGATGATCAAAAGTCTACAGAGTCTAGGGATGCAGCAAGAGAGATGCTGCGCAAATGGATCAGGGGTTTTAAGAAGAACAACTCTGGCCCATATCTTCCTTATGAGAAGATGAGGGCTTGTCTGTTCCCTAGGGCATCTTCGGATGCAATTATTCCCCAGGCTCAACCCGAGATTCCCCTCGTCTAGATTCCGATAGAATCTGTCGTTTCGGATGCCTTGCAGGGCATCCAGCTTGAGGACAACATGTCGGTTGTCTCACAGGAGACCGAGCATAATCTCCTCGTTGAAAAATTGGAACAGGAGGATGACGTACCCCTGAAGGCGAGACCAAGAAAGCCGAAACGATTTCGGTTTCTTCTGCGACGGTGGCCGAACCGGTGCCTTCGACCTCTTCTTCTGCCCCCCAATTGGATTCGATCACGAGCGCGCTGCACTCTCTTCTTTCCATGTTCTAGGACTTGCAAAAGAAATCGTCGGAGAAGGAGGCTTCTCTTCGGACAGAGATGCACCAGCTCGTGGCGACGCGTTTAGCCCCGAAGAAGCTAAACATCAAGGACCTTCCTGCTTTCTCTGACGTCAATCCTTGGAGGTATGCTGAGCATATGCTGATGTCAAGGGGGAAGATCTTCCTCTCCGAGAAACTGGGAACTGTCCCAGTGGACGATGTAGAGTTCTGGCCCAGCAAAGGGACCTACCCGGATTGCTATGTCCGTCTGAGGACGGAGCTTTCGTTCAAAGAGGAGACAGAGCCAAAAGAGGTCATAGTTTTTGACCTCCCAAGGCCCAGGCCTTGTTCTCAAACACCTTGAAAGAGAGGGCCTTTACTAATTCCAAGGTGCTGGCTCTCAGCAAAAAGCACCCTTCCTTTGTTGCTGATCCCTCTCGTGCCTTTCCCTTTATGGACAAAGGGAATAAGGCTGCCTTAAAGGCAGTGGAGGCAGGGAAAATCCTGTCCTACACTCGAACAGTGTAGACCCTTCTCCCTCGCTTTTCCATCAGATGACAAGGACTGGAAAGATGTGCATAACACTTTCACAGTCGGGAAGCTGGAGGCAGACATTGCCGGACGTCAATTCGGCGAAGACCTCCCCAAGCTGTCGGACTTTCTCCTGCACAGGAAGCAGGAGACAAAAGAACGTCTTGCCGCCTATATGTCTCTGCAAACGGGACTAGAAACGATGGCAAGCATATCGGAAACCCCAGATATATACATGGTCTTCGATAAGGCTCATTTGGCGATGGTCACCAAAGACCTGTTCAACTTTATCAAAGCCCGTAAGGCTTGCAGAGAGTTCGTGTTCGCTTCGGCTGCTGTGAGGCACGAACCGAGGAAGCTGATAGCTTCCAACATCTGGGGAAAAGACCTCTTCCCAACCGAAGTGGTCAAAGAGGTCATGGACAAAGCCGCCTTGGAGAATAGGAATCTCCTCTCCAAGTGGGGCTTGTCCTCCAAAAGGAAGTCTTCCGCTGACGAGGGTCCCCAGCCGAAAAGGAAGACGAAACGACCAAGAGTGCCCTCTTGTCTTAGACAACAACAGCTTCCCGTGGCCACGGTGCAACAGACTGTTGCAGAGCCAACCACCACCTTCCAGCTGGTTCCCCAGACGGTGGCGACACAGTCGCCCGCCTTTACCCCAGCTTTTGAAAGGCAGTCGACGACTTTCAGGCCGAAGTCTCGAGGTTCCTTTCGAAGATCCTCTAAGCACCCCTCCAAAGGCAGGGGTAACAGAGGTCGACGTGGACGTGGCCAAGGAGGTAAATTCTCCAACCAGCACTCCAAATGAGATGCTACCAGTAGGAGGGAGACTCCTTCTCTTCCGGGATCGTTGGACCTTCGATCCCTGGGCCCACAGCCTAGTCAAGAATGGACTGGGGTGGAGTTGGAACACAACTCCACCCAACTTCCCTCAATTCTTCCAACACTCAACCCCCGTATTGGAAGAATATGTTCAGGAACTCTTAAACAAGAGGGTTATAAGAAGGGCGAAGTCCATCAAATTCCAAGGAAGGCTATTTTGTGTTCCGAAAAAGGACTCGGAAAAGCTCAGAGTCATTCTGGACCTATCACCACTCAACAAGTTCATAGTGAACTACAAGTTCAGAATGCTGACGCTTCAACACATAAGGACCCTTTTGCCCAAACAGGCATTCACAGTCTCCATAGACATGACGGATGCGTACTGGCACGTACCAATCAACCGTCAGGTTTCCCCCTACCTAGGGTTCAAGTTACAGAAAAAACAATACGTCTTCAGAGCCATGCCCTTCGGCTTAAACATAGCCCCAAGGGTATTCACCAAGCTTGCGAATGCAGTCATTCATCAACTACGCCTAAAGGGAATCCAGGTAGCAGCCTACCTGGACGACTGGCTGGTGTGGGCAGCATCCAAGGAGGAGTGCACGCATGCCTCCAAGGAAGTGATCCAGTTACTGGAACACCTGGGATTCAAGATCAACTTGGAAAAGTCTCGATTTTCTCCAGCACAGAAGTTCCAGTGGCTGGGTGTCCACTGGGACTTACAGTCACACTGCCTTTCCATTCCATCAAAGAAGAGGAAAGAGATAGCGGGATCTGTCAAGAGACTCCTTCAATCCGCCCGGATATCAAGAAGGCAACAGGAGTGTGTGTTGGGGTCCCTCCAGTTTGCCTCAGTGTCAGATCCAGTTGAGAGCACAATTAAAAGATGCATCAGGAGTTTGGAGAAAATACGCATCAAACGCTCGAAGAGATCTAAAGAAGCCAGTACCAAATCGTCTGCGATCCCTACTCAAGCCATAGTCGGAGGTCAAGAACCTAAAGAAGAAGGTACCCTTGCAACCACCTCCACCGTCAGCCACCGTTCACACGGATGCCTCAAGAGAAGGGTGGGGAGGCCACTTTCATCATCGGAAAGTCCAAGGGACCTGTTCTCCTCTCTTCCGAACCTTCCACAGCAACTTTTTGGAAGCCATGGCAGTTTTTCTCTCGCTGAAGAAACTCAAACTTTGCTGCTCAATCCACATTCGCCTGGTCCTAGACAGCGAGGTCGTAATGAGATGCCTCAATCGACAGGGCTCGAGATCGCCTCATCTGAATCAGGTAATACTGGCCATCCTCCGTTTAGCGGAGAAGAGATGGCACTTGTCAGCAGTCCACCTTCAAGGATTCCGCAATGTGACGGCGGACGCTCTTTCCAGGTTCAACCCAGTAGAGTCGGAATGGTCCCTAGACGCAAGATCATTCTCCTTCATCTTACGCAAAGTCCCAGGACTGCAGATAAACCTCTTCGCAACGAGCAACAACAAGAAGCTACCCCGGTACGTAGCTCCGTACGAGGATCCCCTAGCGGAAGCAACGGACGCGATGTCTATAGACTGGAACAGATGGTCCAAGATATACCTGTTCCCTCCAACCAACCTTCTGCTGAAAGTCCTCGACAAGCTGAGATCCTTTCGCGGGACAGCAGCAATTGTGGCCCACAAATGGCCCAACAGTGTCTGGTTCCCCCTGGTAACGGAACTACGCCTGAAGCTGATCCCGTTGCCGGACCCAGTTCGGACTCAGCAAGTGCAGAAATTGACTGTCTCCGCTTCATCACTGAAGTCCCAGAACCTTCATCTCATGATTTTCTCACCTTGACAGTCACGAAAAGGTTCGGGATTTCAAAAGACAATATCGACTTCTTAGAAGAGTACAAGTCAAAGTCTACAAGAAGACAATATGAGTCTCCTTGGAAGAAATGGGTCGCCTTCGTCAAGGCAAAGAAACCTAAGGAGATTTCTACAGATTTTTGCCTGTCTTTCTTCATCCATCTCTATGAACAAGGTCTAGCAGCCAATACGATCACTACGTGCAAATCCGCCCTATCCAGACCAGTGCTTTATGCCTTCCAGGTAGACTTCTCTAACGAAATCTTCAACAAGTTTCCCAAAGCCTGCACTAAACTTCGGCCCACAGCCCCTCCTAAGCCCATTTCATGGTCCTTAGACAAGGTTCTTCACTTAGCATCAACTCTGAACAATGAAGATTGTTCGCTAAAGGACTTGACTCAAAAGGTGATATTCTTATTTGCACTACCCTCGGGAGCCAGAGTCAGCGAAATAGTGGCCCTCTCGAGGGATGATGGCCAAATTCAGTTAACAGACTGCGGAGAACTGAACCTCTTTCCGGACCCAACGTTTCTCGCCAAGAACGAGCAGCCCACTAAGAGATGGGGTCCCTGGAGAATCTGCCCTCTGAAGGAAGAAGCATCCTTCTGCCCAGTAGAATGCCTAAAGGTCTATCTTCGTCGAACTTCAGACTTTAAGGGAGGTCAGCTTTTCAGGGGAGAAACATCAGGTTCAACGTTATCCTTGAAACAGATAAGGGCGAAAATCACCTATTTTATTCGCAGAGCTGATCCAGACAGTACATCCGCAGGTCATGATCCGAGGAATGTCACCTCGTCCCTTAATTTCTTTCAGACTATGTCGTTTGAAAGCCTTCGCGCTTATACTGGATGGAAGTCATCCAGAGTGTTCTTCAAACACTACGCAAAGCAACTACAGGAAATTAAACATTTCGTGGTGGCAGCAGGTAGTGTTCTGAAACCTGCCGCCTGACCTCTGCAAAGAACAGTGCATTATTTGGGACTTTTTAGTGAAGGGTGTACATGATAGACTCTTAAGGTACATCATGTGAGTAATGTGTCTAGTGTCGACACTATAAGACTGTTCTAACTACACAGGTGACATTCAGCATAATAGACCAACACATGTGCCATGCATATTTATATGCATAGTGTTCCTTGTAACAACAGAATACATAGTGAAATCTTTGCATATTTCCCATAGAGTGGCTTGTGTTCCCTTTTTCAGGTGAAACTTTATTTATTTCTGTTATTACCAATAATGCTCCTATGCAGATTCATTCAGCATAAACTGAAATTGTAATTGATTGTTACAACCTTGATTTCTATTTTTACTTTTGTAATAAACAATAGTAGGAATCTTTGCGTCTCATTTCGCCCCAAATATTCTAAACTTTATATATATGTCAGAGCATCTTTTGATCCTATTATTATCTAGGAAAACACCAGGAACTGAGATTATTACTAATCCGAGCAACCAGGTAAGGACTTATTGTACTATACTGGGTGCTACTATAGCGTGAGGTCTACCACACTATAGCGTGAGGTCTACCTCCCGTTAGCACTATAGCGTGAGGTCTACCGCTGAATTATTCGTCCCTCATAGATAAGACACATTTCATACATTTGTTTAAGCAATAAACACTCAATTTAAACATATTTTAGAAATGTCTTAAAATGATAATTGGAATTTTAATTACAATGAAAAAAAAATAATAAAGGTAGAAATAAACATGTTATATATTTCCATATTTATTCTAGCGATACAAAACAATAAACACTTAATTTAAACATATCTTAGAAAGGACTTAAATAGATAATTGGATTTCTAATTACATTAAAAAACGAATAAAGGTAAAAATAAACATGTTATCAGTCTACTGCTAAATTATTCGTCCCTCATAGATAAAACATATTTCATACATTTGTTTAAGCAATAAACACTTCATTTAAACATATCTTAGAAATGACTTAAATAGATAATTGGATTTCTAATTACATTAAAAAAGGAATAAAGGTAAAAATAAGCATGTTATCATATATTTCCATACATTTATCCTAGCGGTACACACTTCGTATATCTTCTAAGAAAGACAAACAGATCATTGGAATTTTTTCTCATCACCTTCCAGCAAAAATAAAGATGAGACTGGAACAGCTGACGACCAACACCTCGCATTAATCTCTTCAGAATCATCGTTTTAGCGTCCAACCACGATCGCTCAATTGCCTGTGTGTGTGCTCCTGTCGCTGCATCCCCATAATATTGCTGGTGGTTCACTGTAGAATGCTGGTACCCCATGGCATTTAGGTTGCGGAAGGTCCAAGCTTGTCGCGTGGTAGACCTCACCCTCCGCCTGGGTAGGCGACATATGGCGGTAGACCTCACGCTATAGTAGCACCCTATACTGTCTATCTTACTGAACTAAGGTTTCCTACATGCGCATAAACCTGTCTCTCTCTATCAACATCCAGACTCGGGAGGTTCTTCAATAACCTACAAAGATCAATTCCATCTAAGTACAATCTATGCTTTACGTATATGACGACACTAATATACAAACTGTTTGCTAGTCTGTTCCTTGAACTCACAATCCTCTGGTTTTTCCTAAAGTCTACCCAGACTCTTCCCTGTAGGGGGCAGGAAGCACTGACATCTGATATGATCAGTTGAATGACGTTTTAACGGTAACATCAAGTGTCTCTAGGTCCTGAGGGTCAAAAAGGAAAACTTATCTCGAGATGAACGGCACTATTAAAAATCCACAGATACATTAATGCTCTGGTAAACTTCCATCAGGACGACATGGCCTGAGCCCAAAAAACGGATTTTTGGGTGAGGTAGCCATGTCGTCCTGATGGACCCGCCCTCCTTTTGACAAAGGATAACGATTCCCTCCCTAATATACTGTATCTGTTACACCTACAAAGCTACAAAGAATGGCTAGATAGCGCCACGAGGCGGCGGGGTCGCGCCTATTTACAGTACAGTAGGAGCGTTGCCTTAATAACGGCTCTCCTATATTCTTGCCACTTTTTCTCCTCGAAGCGAAAACGCTATTAGGGGTGTAGATAGTTATGAGACATGTCAAGAATACGTTCTCTGATTTTATGCGATATCCCTTATTAAAAATTTTCAAGGGATATTCGCTCCAGGAGTTAGAATTTTGGATACCTTTGGTAAATTCTCTGGGATATATCACTGTAGTCAAATATAACCTAGGAAGCTACTAACAAAGGAACTTCCATCAGGACGACATGGCTACCTCACCTAAAAATAGATTTTTCGCTTCGCTCAAAATCCATTTATTCATCATATGAATATTAAGATGAGTGCCCCAAGGAAGTGACCTGGAACCAATCCTATCTTGTATCGTTAATACTGGTCTATCAAAAGTATTATAGTTAGGCTGTTGCAGATAACACACTACTTTACTTCTCCATGCAGTACACAAATAATACAGCTGAGAATTCAAACCATGCTTTTACTGTTAGGGAAAAGATGCCATTTATGCAATTACACTAAATTAAAATAAAACTGAGTCTATGGTGATAGGAAAGAAAATAAAAACTTGCTCACATCCATAGAAATATTAACAATTTATTTAGCCCTACGTGTCACCAGATTGTACATAATCTCGGAAATATTAAGTTACTCAAACTCCATCGAAATTTACCCAATTTACAACTTAAAAAATTACAAAATATAATATATATTGGCTGTCTATTAAAGCTACAATAAACAAAGATATGTCCAGTGATTCATAAAGCTATCAATAATGTTAGTCCAAAATATTTAAAAGGACTGTTGTATATCATTCAGCCAACAAATCATGTCGACGCGAGACTAGTTGCAAATAGACTCAAGTTATTAGCGCCAATATTCAGCTTGTCTGTAGGTTCTTGAGCCTTCGAATATGTGGACCCAAGTTTGCATTACAAGCTCCAACTTGACATTAAAAGAAATTATGATATATACGTTTTCAAAAAGATGTTGAACACTTTCTTGTTTATAATCTGAATCCTAGCTGGGAGTTTCTGGTATGAATACTAGCACAGCGATTCTGCTATGAGTACTAGCAGGACATTTCTTCTATAAATACTAGAAATATTATTCTATTATGAATATTAGCAGGATGTTTCAACTTTGAATACTACCAGGATGTTTCTGCTATGAATATTAGCGGAATATTTCTGCTACTAATACTAGCAGGATGTTAGTATATACTTAAATCTTGACTGAGTTCAGTAAAGTCAGAGAACTACAGTACTGTACCTTTATGACTCAACACCTCTGAGTGTGTCTACCCATATCAAAAATATTTGAAAAACCTTCTTTATATCCGACAAAGCCTTCCAGTTTTACAAAGTCAAAAGAGGAATGAATATACTTGGTTTTCTAAGCTGAGGCGCACTTGCTATCACTCGCACGGGTGCCCTTTTAGCTCGTTAAAGTTTCCTACTAGCTAATCTGTTGCAAGTATTTTGCCTACATAGCATAATTGTTTTCAAATAATTATCAAGTAAAATTATTCGAAACTTATTTTCTATATAAAATTCTCTCTCAGGTATATGTTTTGTGAATAAATAACGTGAGGTAACAAAGAGATTATAAAATATTGTTATGGTAAGTCTAAATTTAATAACACCACCTACAAAAGTCTACAACAAGAGCTTATTTTCGGATGCACACTATATAATTTTGTAACATTTCACATTCAATGTCTTTAGTAGATTCTGGTATTCAAAGAACGTTTATAATAACATATTTTTTCTATGTTTCGTATAATTTATCCCAATGTGTTAAAAGATGTGATAAAGTACAAACTCATGCAGTGTGCATCTGAAAACATGCGTCTGTTGTTATTTAATTTAAACTTAACATTTCCATTCTTTAAAATATATCTATTCATTAACATTATTTATTCACAAAACATATAGGGAGAAATTTAGATTAGCAAATAAGTTTCAAATCACATTACTTGGTAATCATTCGGAAAACAATGATGCTATTCGAATAAAATACTCGCAACAAATCAGCTTGACACATGTGCAAGAGAATCAGCATGGCCAAGAGCCATACCCAGCCAAGACAAGCCTCAGTATAACCAATAGGGTGATACTTCACACGTTGAATCATCCTACTGGACCTACTCTGAAAATATTAAAGAGGTCATGTATGAAAACTTTATGATCCGGAATGTCCTCGAACATATTAAACTATTTTAGTTTTTACAAGATAATTAGAGATTTTATTGGGGGATAGCGCGAACGCAGTCCCCCGCTACCAAAAATTTCGCACCCGAGTTGACCACATTTGGGTCAATCGCAAGGGTCAGCACCACCGGAGTGCAATGGTGAGCCTCGCCTTGGGGGAACCACCTTCGTGATCATGGTGTCGTTGTTGTTGTTGGGGTATTAAAGCCAACACTTGTTGTTGGCACGGGCCTTTCCCTTGGTTGGCCCGTAGGTGATCTGTAAAAATTTATAAGGTAGTTGCATTAATGGAAATTTGAAAGGTTTTTAGTAGTAGAGAAAGATGTGGATAGGGTAAGGATGATGGTGGTAGTGGTAGAGGGCCATCATTTCTCGGATAGTGGTAGTTTGAAAAGTGGGGGTGTAAGGCTTTTGAAGATTAGAGAAAAATTGTGCAGGTGGGGTTGTCCAACCCTTTACTCCCTAGGGTCCCTGCAGAGAGATTTTTAAGTGGTAGATTAGTTGAGAAGTGAAAGGGGGTGATGTGAATAGAGCCTTACAATGAGGGGATGAGATGGTGCATGGAATGAGGAGGTCTTACCTTGGTGGAGGTAGTGTTGAAAGCAACTCTGCATGTGTGTCTATGCTTTCGACAATTGCTTTTGCCAGTGTGGCTGCCTCTTTCATGGCGTGTGGTGTGTTGATGTCTACAAGTAGATCACCTCGTAGCTGTGCTGTTTCTCTGCATTCTAGTAGGTAGTGCAGGAGAGGTTGTTGTGGTATGACATCACAGTGTTCACACCTTGTCTGGATGTCATCTAGGAGTTCCCAGTTTGCTTTGTAACCCAGCCGGAGTCTGTGTATGCATACTGCCAGTTTTCTTGGGGTGTATCTGTCTATGGGAGGGGGTTCTAGTTCCGATGCCCATTTGTACCATGTTGCAGAGGGAGAGCCATTCTCTATCCTCATATGTAGTTCCTTGATTAGGTTGTTCTTGAGCTGTGTCTTTATTTTGCTTTTGATTTGTTGCAGTGCAGGCTGTATGTGCACCTGTACATTGTGAATGTGTTTGGTGCTTTTGGCTAGCTCATCAGCCTTTTCATTCCCTGGTATCCCGATGTGACTGGGGATCCAGTTTATAGTTACTAGTCTGTTTCTTTCATTATGTTGATGTAAGAGGATTTTAATGTCCGCTATCAGGGATTTGTTTTCTTTGTTTTTGTCCTGCTGTAGGACCTGCACTGAGGATCGTGAATCAGTATGGATGACTACTGGTCCTTCCTCATTTTCAATAGAGTATTTTAATGCTTGCTGTATTGCAACAAGCTCTGTCTGCAGGGTGGAGACATTGTTGGATGTTCTCCAGCAAGCTGTGAACTTGCAGGAGTGAACTGCCGCTCCTGCTGTTTGGGTTCCAGGATCTACTGTGCCATCAGTATAGTAGATCTGTGCCCCTGTTGTTTCTACTGAGGTTATTGCTGCTTCTGCTGCGTTTCTGAGTTCTTCTATTGTGCAGTTTTCTTTTGCCCTTGGGAGTTTGGTGTAGTTGAATTTAGCAACTTGTTTTTTCCATGGTGGAATGTGTATAGTACTTTGTGCTGTGTCAGGTTTTAATTGTAGGATTGTTTCTGTAAGGCCAAGTCTTTTGATGTTATTGCTATGGTCCTTGCCATAAGAATCTGGGGTTTGTACTTCAGGATGTTTGGATAGTTCCTCTCTTACTCGTCTTTTGGTGATTGAGTCTCTGTCTGACAGGAACATCTTTGCAACTATGCTTGCATTTCTTAGTGCAATTCTGTCTTCGAGGGTTGGTAGTCCGGTTTCCAACCTTAGGTTGCAAAGTCTTGTCCACATTGGGGCACCCAACATGAGCCTCATGGCATTGTTTTGAATCACTTCAATTGTGCTTGTTTGTAGATCTGTTAGTCCCAGGAGTGTTGGGGCGGCATAGTCTACTAGTGATCTGGAACAGGCTAGATAGTATTTCTTTTGGATGTGTTCATTTGCTCCATCCTTGAGCCTGCACATATATCTCATAGCTGCATTTCTGGCATTTGTTCTTTCCTTGAGATTTTTTATCTCTTGCTTGAAAGTGAGCTGTTTGTCTATTATTACCCCGAGGTATGTGTATTGGTCCACCCATTCTAGGGGTTCCATTCCTATTGTGAGTGGTTGTACGGGGTTTGGGGCTTTGATTGTCATTGCTTTTGTTTTGGCAATGTTAATTTTTAGTCCAAGCTCATTGGATTTGTGGCTGATGGCATTGAGTGCTCTTTGCATTTTTATTGTCCTGACTGGCCCTCGAGCTATTACACATACATCATCTGCATAGATAAATATATTAACTCCTTCAGGTAGCTGAAGTGAGGCTATATTCTCCATGAGGATGTTGAAAAGGAGGGGGCTTAGAATTCCTCCTTGTGGCGTACCATTTTCCAAATCATGATATGTGGATATCACTCCTTGAAATTTGACTCTGGCTTGCCTTCCTAGCATGTAGTTTTTAGTCCATGCTAGTAGGTGTCCTTTGACTCCTTTTTTGGCTACTGATTGCAGCACTGCAACTGGGCTTGCAAGCTCGAAGGCTTTTTCAAAGTCTATGAAGACTATTGTTGCCTTGTTCTGATTTATGCAGCTTAATACATCTGTGATGCATTCAGAGGTTTCAATTCCCTCCTGATATGCATATAGCTGCTTGTTTAGGGGGCCAATTTTGTACTTTATTCTGTTTAAGACCATTTTTTCTCCTGTTTTTTCTATACAGGATACCAAGGCTATTGGCCTGGGATTTGTTGGATCCTTTGGCTTGGGAATTGGCTGTGTATCTTGTTGTCTCCAGGTTTGAGGCCTTATGTGCTCTAGGTGTGTTTTGTTTAGTAATCTTAGGAATGCAGTTTCTCCTGCTGGACCCATGTGTTTGATCATTGTGTAGGTGATTTTGTCAGCTCCAGGTGCAGTGTCTTTCCCTGTCTTTTGTACTGCTCTTAGCTCCTCAACTGTGTATGGGGTGTCTGTGTCATCCTGCTGAAGGCAGGCTGTGTTGATCTCTTCCCATCTTGATGGTGCCAGTTGCTCTTGTTGCATTCTGGTTTCGGGGGAGAGATTGATTGACAGTGTTCTGTTTGCAAAGGATGTTGCAATTCTTTCAGCCTCCTCATGTGGGTGTGGGTGTGTGGCAATTGGTGTCTTTCTCTTTTTTCCGGCTACTCTGCCTAGCCATTTCCAAAGCTGAGTTAGATTGGTGTATCCTGACAGGCTTGAACACCATTCCATCCATTTTTCAATTCTGATTTCATGGATTCTTTCATTTGTTTCAGTTTTGACTGTTTGTAGTAGCTCTCTGTTTTCTACTGTGGATCTTCTTCTGTATATTTTTGTGACTCTGTTTAGTCTGGTTTTTAGTCTTCTGACTTCTGGGCAGTAGTACCAGGAGTCTTTGTAAGTGTAACTACCTTGTGTTGTTTTTAGTGGCATAGCTCTGTTGGCTGCATTGTGAAAGGCCTCAACTAGGTCTTTTTCTAGCTGGTCTATGTCTTCTGGAGGAGCGTAGCTGATTGCCCATTCCTCTATGGTTGTTTGAAAGCAGACCCAGTCTGCTAGGTCCTGGTTCCATCTTGGTGGGGGTGGTGGGATTGGAGGTAGTTGTTGTAAGTCCAATTCTGTCACTGTGGCAAAGTGATCACTTATCAGGGTTGAGTGTACTTGCCACTTGGTTAGGTGTCTAATGGCTGTTGTGGCAAAAGTCAGATCTAGTCTTCCACCTCTTATGTGTGTAGGTTGCCCTGTGTTTAGGAGGGAGACTCCCTCAAAATTCATCCAGGGCGAAAGCTATGTGTTCCCCTGAGGGGTTTGTCCTTGATGGGGATGATAGTATGGGGTGATGTGCATTAAAATCCCCGCAGATAATTGTTGGTGTTCTTTCTGTGTGAGCAAAGAGTTGAGTTAGTTGTAACTCTCCTGTATCCTCCCTATGTAATTTTCTGTATATGTTGTATATGTCTATTTTTTGATTCAGTAATGTTATTGTTACTGCTAGTGTCTCTATGTTGGTGCCACAGGGAATAGGGTTGTGTAACCTTGTTGTTGGTATGCTAGTTTTAACTAATGTAGCTAGTCCTCTGTCTGTGCCTATCTGTGGTGCGATGTAGGCATTGTAGCCTGGGATTTTTAGTTTCTTTCCTGCTGGAAGATTGGTTTCTTGTAGCAGGATGACATCTACATTCTCAGTTTTGCATATTGCAATTAGGGAGGAGATCTTTGGTCTAACACCGGCTGAGTTCCAGTTCAGAACTCTTACTCCATGGTGTAGGTTGAAGAGTATTGTCTAGGGTCCCTAGGGGCAAAGGCAATTGCCTTGACCTCGGAGGATGAAGTGGATGAGGTGGATGGGGTGAGAGTGGATGATGGGATGATGGATGGGGTGAGTGGTATGATAGGTGCTGGGACTGAAGTGGAGGATGTGGAAGGTACGGGTGATTGAGGTGATGGAATGGTAGGTGTGGTTGGTGAGGAGTGAGAAGTGATCTTCTGGATAGCAAGAGAGGGGGATTGGGAGGACTTATTCCTGGAGAGCAAGTCTTTTAGGACTTGTTCAATGCTGGTAGCAATTGTTGCAGCATTGATTTTTCCAGTCACGGCCTGAGTGACTAGTTCGGTGAGTTTGTCTTTTAGGACCGTGGTCTTTATGAAGATGGTCCTAGGCAGTGGTTTCGGACCTTCGGTTGGAGCCTTGGAGGTAGATCTGGCTCTGGGTTTAGATACTGACCTGGTTCTTGTTCTGGAGTTGGAGTGCCTGTTTAGCTCTTCCTGGGTATAAAATCTCCTTCTGGGTAGAGGTTTGGGGGCCGCTCTTACTCTTGATGGGTCCCTTTTGTCTTTGGGGAGGGCAGCAATTACTCTTGCTACCCTTTCAGGGCATCCCCAGGCCATTGCAGTATGCCCTTTCTTGCAGTTGGAACACTTTTTGACTGTGGGTATTCCAGCAGCCTTCTTGTCAATGCACTCCTGTGTGGGGTGCTTGAGGCTGCAGACAGCACAGGTTGGGACCTTTGCTTGGCATTGGTCCTTATGATGCCCATACTTCTGGCAGTTGTAACATCTGAGGGGATCAGGGTAATATTTGTTGACCCTGAAGCTGCCAAAGATGCCCAGGTCAACTCTTCGTGGGTGTGGACCCTTGAATGTCACCAGTATGGCTTTTGTAAGGAAGCCTGCCTTATTCTTCATCCTTTCCGCTGCAGTGATATTTGGTAATTTAGTTAGGTGGCTTTCCATCATATCAGTTGGGTAGCCAACCACAACTGCTTTTTTTAATTTTTCCTCTTCTTTCAGCTCCAATAGCTTAATGTCTGAGGTGCTTCGCAAGGTTATCAGTGCCCTTGCGTCCTTGGTGGATATGGTCCACTGTCCTTGCCTGTTCGGTTTGGCAATCATCTGAATGTTTTTGTGCTTGCTTTCAAAGGCAGCAATAGCCTTGAAGGCCTCTGATGAGTTACCAGCCAAGACCCTAAAAAAATAGGTCTTGTTTTCTCTAGCAGGCTGGTTGCTGCTTCCTGCGGTGAGGTTTTCTTGCTGTGTGGGTACAACATTCCCTGGTTGGCTCCTTCTAGGAAGTTTCTTTTTCCTCCTTACTTCCTGCCAAGGTAGGTTTCCTTCTCCATCAGAGTCGTTGTCGTTGGTCCTCTTCCGGTTAGTTTGGTCTTGGTCCTGTTCCATTCGTTTCTGTTCATTGTCCATGAGTTCCTTTTCGGCTTCCTTGTCAAGTTCAGTTAGAAGGGGTTGCAGGTCGGGGTCCATCTCCATTTCACCAGTTGCTAGAGCTTCTAGTACGATCTCATGAAGTTCGTTCCAGGATAAGTCCTTTTTTTCAAGATAAGTAAGTATATGATCAGAGACCATATAGAGGGACAGACAGTGTGCCTGGTGGGGTTGTCCAACCCTTTAAGCCCTAGGGCCCCAAGCAAAGTTATAGTAGAAGTTATAAGAATGAATTACAGAATCTGAAAATGAAACACAAATTCGTTAGTTATATGGGAGTTATGCTAACTAACCTATTGCTAGAGCAGTGCTGAAACTAACTCTTTTTAGCTAAGTACTAGCCTACACAAATAGCTGTTGGGGAGCCTTCTTACTGCGTTCACGCACTAAGACGGCCCAGCAGTCTATTCCTGCAGGTAGGGAGGTTGGGGGTAATAAGTAAAACTCAGTGGAGACCTAAAAGTTTTTATTTGAGCTGATTCCTGACCCTATTTGAATACTGGCTTATTTCGCCAGTTACCAAGAATAACAACCTATTACTTATCAAACAACTTGGCTTATAGGCGCCAAGCCTAACAGCCCTATGCCACTTGCCACAGACAGCGAGAGTGGGAGTTTTTGACCCTTGGGCCCTGCTTCAACTGGAGTTTTAAGACCACAACGGCTACCAGATTTTCCACAGGAGGATCTATTAGTAAGGTAAAATTATGTAGTTGGAGGCAAAGCTTAGCCTATATTGTCAATTTTAATTTTCTTTATATGAGGGGGCTGATTACAGCCAATTCAGGGGCAAGGCCCTTGTCAGTACAGCAAAAACTGCAACAGAAATCGTCGAAAAAACGGCGAAAATCGGTGAGGTGAACTGAGTAAACCTCCCCTCTTATTGATTTTTATGTAATAAATTCTTCAAGTTTATCTATATAACACATTTAACTTGATGATGAGATGCTTGAATCATTTTAGAATACCATAAATTAACAACTCTTTGTGAATCATTGCGAACATATATTTTTTCTCAAGTATTTTTCAGTAACGTTTATTCAATGAAAGTTACAGCCTGTGTTATTTGGCTGTCGATATAATACAAATCTTGAAGTACTTTTTACTAGAAAGCAAGAAAAATAATCACCGACCAGGCCAAGAGAAATTATATATGAAGAATTCAAGGGAACAAAATTAAAAATATACCAAATAAATAAAGAATAAGCTGAACTGAATACATATGCATCCAATAATCAATAATTCCAATGATTAGACATCCGTAAGATAAGTGGGTTGCAACTGTTTTGCATCTGCTGCTTAACAAGTATGCCCGTGACAAAACATCTGTGAAGATCCCACAAGTTTTCATTGGGGGCTGTTATGACATTTTCTCAAAAAGCCCCAGTCCAGAGGAAAGCTCCGGGCAATCGATAGAAGAATTTTCAATAGGTTAACTCGTCCTACTTGAGGAACCCTAAACATGATATTCGGTGAATTCTTTCCAAAATGAGTCCGTGTCACACATAAAGGTGGGGCGACCAGAGACATTCTATTTCATTTAAGCCTTCTGGTTAAATATATATTACAAGGCTAATTGGTTATCACCTACAAACACCTAACAATAATTTTTCTCAAAAGACAGACCTTAGTGGATAAGAATACACAGATATTAAATATTAATGTACCATAATTTTTTTTTATGCAGATGGTGACTGTAGCAAACTACAGCCAATTGTTTAATCGAATTGTAATTGCTAAACTCAGTTGGCGTCTAGTTTGAATTATCAAAGTATAATCATACTTGTGACCCTTTATAAAGGTACACATTCTCCTAATGTGTATTTCTTAATACTCATATTACGGAAGTACACAAGGCAACCACAAGATCACTTGGAATTATGTGAAATAACTGAACCTACCATGGCTATAAAATTGAAAAATAGGCAAATTAAACAGATTTTTGTTGGGGTATTAAAGCCAACACTTGTTGTTGGCACGGGCCTTTCCCTTGGTTGGCCCGTAGTAATTAAACAGACCAACTGCCTGAAACTCATCTTGTTTTACTGATGCCATGTTGCCCTTCCTGTTTCACATTATAAGCAGATCTAATTCTAGCAAAACTCTTGCTCTTGGAACCTATAGAATGGTACGGCAACCTCCTGCAAATGAGCAAGACTGGATCCTGCTGCACTGCACTATAGTAAGGGCACACAACAGCTCAGCATCTTCAGTAAGATTAGATTGGCAGTGTAGGCTATGACATGATCCTGTGATATTCTATCGTCTAGTTATGCGATGTGAAATGTTGAACACCTTGGAATGCATACAATGAAATTACTATAAAGGCCCTGTAGAGAGTAAGATTCCCCTGCTGCAATGGTCCAGAAAAAAAACCCTAAAGTAAAGTGAGCAAAGAAAGAATATTTGTTCGGCCAAAACTAAACAATGATAGTGATTTCTTCCCTTAGAATATTTAACACAGCCTAACAGTACACACAGGCTATATTTTATTTTTCTTTTAGAAGTTATTTGCCACAACCATCATTGGACATTGGCTGTGGGTTTCTCCCTTCTACAGTAACCAATGTATGATCTAGAAGTGATAAATGAGGACAAATGTGGCATCAAGATATTAAAATCCTAGTAGTGCTTTTGACACAGTTGTGCATAAGCTATAAAATTATTTGCAAGCCATTGGTGTTATTGATGAAGCTTTTGAGAATTTATTGGTGTTGATGATGAAGCTTTTGTGAATGCAAAATATCTTTTGATTGACAGAACCTGTTGTGTACAAAATTTTTATTCATCATCATCATTATACCTTATCACGCCAATCTCGAACCAAAACGAGGGTGTTGTCGTTTGCCTCTCTGAGGTCTTAAGCAGGTCATATATGCAGAGGATTGGCGCGTTTGCGCCTATCCTTAACGTGTATGGAGGGGGGGGGGGGGTAAACAGGACAAACCCAGCGCGACTAGCATGTCATCTCATCCTGTCAGCATGTTAGACCGGACAGGTCAATCCCGTCGCGATTGGCAGTATGGCCCACAAGTTTTGTGCATGTGTGGGCACGGTCTAGCATGCTGACGGGGTTGCCTCACCTATTTTGACGCGTACAGTCACGGTCTCAACCATGCATACAGTATTCCATACTTCGTCCCTTGATCGGAGCACTTTTAATATTATAAAGATAAACTGATTGCATTTCACAAGTTTGTATATGCATTTCATTGCTCTTTATTTTAGGTTATCCCCTCACATTTTCATTCACCAAGTTATGATTTCCTTAAATTTCCTTTCCTTTTTCATAGTATATTTTATCTTTAAAACCACACAGTAATCTGCCTTATTTGTGTAATAGTATCTTGTATTCTGATAATTAACAAATACTGAAACAAAAGAAGAAAAAATTAATATTCGGATTAAGTTTTATGAATTCTCTTCATAGGAAACAACGAAGGTGTAAAATATGGTTAGAGGATAAATTAAGTAGCTACTGATGATTCTATCAACATATGTATACATTCTCACATTTTCTCTCTGCCTATATCAACGCAATCGTTTTAAAATTTCTACAAATTAAAACGAAAACAAGTACGCCTAATTAAAAGTGCACTAGTGCTTCAGCATGAGATAATCTCTGGAAAGTTCTAAAAATTCATTTAAAATATTCCTCCCAAACACACTTGGACTCCCAGATTAATGGGGATAAACGGAAAAGGTAATCCTGTAATGACTTCAAGAGAAATGAGTACATTAAAACTGTAGCAGCCAAATCACCACCACATAGAAGCAGACAGAGAATGCCTATCACGTTCCTTCATATGATTATTGCAAGTCAAATTTCATAGATTTATATTATATAAAAAATAAAGAAAGAAAAAAGTACCAAAATTCAGCTTACTCAAAATTAAATGTAGGCTACCAATTGTACTTGATACCCGATAACGTACCATGTAAGCATGGGGGCCTATCCTGGGTGCCCAATCCTCTTGAACTCAGCAGGCTAGTACGTAGCGTGTGTGGGCATTTCTCACAGGATTGGAGCGTCGCTCCAGTCCTTAAGGACAAAATGTATGGTCAGTCTTCTTCTGCGTGTATGGCCGGCTTTAATCTCAGCATTGAGGTCCCAGTGGGCCCATCGTAGGATGTTTTCCATTGTTTGTAGTGTTGCCCCACATGGGTATTCAGTGTTGGTGGCTAATCCCCATTTGTGGTGGTTATCTACAGTTTTTCCCAGTTTTGCCCTCTTTTACCCTTGCTCTATTTATGGATACCTAGTCCTTCTTGTTGAGGGTTGTTCTGCTGGGAAAACTTTCATTTTGGTTGGGCAGTGCCTCATTGGATGGCCATCGCTTACTTTCCCGCCACTTCTCTAGCCTGTGAGCAGCTGGCCAGATTAGTTCTAGTCAATCCACTGTTGAGAAGCCTTTGTGGGATATCAGTCTTATTCATCATATAAATATTAAGATGGGTGCCCCAAGTGACCTGGAACCAATCCTATCTTGTATCGATAATACTGGTCTATCGAAAGTATTATAGTTAGGCTGTTGCAGATAACACACAGCTTTACTTTTCTATGCAGTACACAGATGATACAGCTGAGAATTCAAACCATGCTTTTACTGTTAGGGAAAAGATGCTATTTAAGCAATTACACTAAATTAAAATAAAACTGAGTCTATGGTGATAAGAAGGAAAATAAAAACTTGCTCACATCCATAGAAATATTGACAATTTATTTGGCTCTACATGTCACCAGATTGTACATAATCTAAGAAATAGTAAAGGAGTTACTCAAACTCCATCGAAATTTACCCAATTTACAACTTAAAAAGTTACAAAATATAATATATATTGGCTGTCTATTAAAGCTAGAATAAACCTAAAGATATGTCCAGTGATTCATAAAGTTATCAAAAATGTTAGTTTAAAATATTTAAAAGAACTGTTGTATATCATTCAGCCAACAAATCATGTTGACACGAGACTAGTTGCAAATAGACTCAAGTTATTAGCGCCAAGATTCAGCTTGTCTGCAGGTTCTTGAGCCTTCAAATATGTGGACCCAAGTTTGCATTACAAGCTCCAACTTGACATTAAAAGAAATTATGATATAAACATTTTCCAAAAGAAGTTGAAGACTTTCTTGTTTATAATCTGAATCCTAGCTGGGAGTTTCTGGTATGAATACTAGCATGGCGATTCTGCTATGAATACTAGCAGGACATTTCTGTTATAAATACTAGCAATATTATTCTATTATGAATATTAGCAGGATGTTTCAACTTTGAATACTACCAGGACGTTTCTGCTATGAATATTAGCGGAATATTTCTGCTACTAATACTAGCAGGATGTTAGTATATACTTTTTTGGGCTCAAGCCATGACGTCCTGATGGAAGGTTCCTTTTGGTAGCTTCCTTGGGTATATTAACTACAAGGATATTCCCAGAGAATTAAACCACAGGTTATCACAGAATTCTTACTTCTGGTGCGAGTATCCTAAAGGTTTCCCTTTAAGACATCGTATATCAACAGGGGACGCATGTATTAACACGCCACATAGCTATCTGCACCCCATATAGAGTTAACACTTCGATATGAAAAGGTGGAGAATAACTGGGGAGCCGTTCCACTGTTACACTCGTCCGTGGCTACTTTTGGTATTCGAAACGTAAACAAACGGGCGCCATTGCTAAATGACGTCACGTCCGTCCTCATCCTTCTGCTTGTAGCTACCTTGCATAAACGGATTTTCCCCTTGTGCGATTTTTATCGACTTGCATCTTCATTATGTCGCTACCTTCTGCCTCGCCTTCTTCTGGAAAGTTGAGTACCAGGTCCCAGTATTGTTTAAATAAGCTCTGGCCGTAAAGTAACTTATACTTTTCGTAATATTTTGTGTTTTGTGGCAGAGCTGTGCTGCTACCGGACACGCCATTTTATGGCGTCGCTGTTCTCTAGCATGCCTTATTTAGCTAGTCAGAACAGCCCTTTCCGGCCTCTTAACTAATTGATATTGTTAGTTATTTAGTCTTCATAGCTAGGAACTTCATATATCGTGTTTTAACGCTCTATTATCCGGTCATCGCCTGACCCCATACTAAATTGCTAGCTTAGCCCCTAGGCTAGATTGCCTAGCTCTTGTGTTCATGCATGATATATTCCAGTGATCCTAAGTTAAGTTATGAAGATAGTGGTATTATTTATCATACTGTTAACTGTGATGCAAGTGTTTTTCGCCTTCAGGGACCATATAGGGGACCGGTTTGATTGCGTACCTTTCTAACCTAACCTAAATGTAGGAACCCGTATATTCTCCCTTCATCCCCTGCCTACGGGCATTCCCTCTATGTGGCCATGCTCCCCCTTCTACATAGGGGAATCGTGTCCACAATCAGAGTAATTATCGCTTCTCTGTCTACCTTAAGGGAATGATCCCCCCTTAGGGTTGCGACCGAGAAAGAGGAACGGCCCTGTCCTTCCTCTGTTGCTTATGGTTAGGTTACTTACCCTTCCATGCAACTTGCGATGTGTCTTTCAGCCTACGTAGCTTGGGATTTAACACTCCTTATCTAGGTTAGGCCTGGGGGGGGGGCTAGTTCTGTACTGTTATAGTTTGAGACGGTACTTTTGCACCGTTCTCATTCTGGTTACCTACCCTAGGCTAGGGAGCGTCCTCCCTTCCTTGGTGGCCGTCCTTGTACAGAGCCTCCCCTATGGAAGACCCCTCTTCTTCTCCCTCCCCACCTATCCCTTAGTGTAGACTAGCCTATACATAGGCTAGCCTATACACATCTGTCCCTAGTCCTACAACTCCTCCTTCGGGTGGAGTGATAGGGCTATCTTGATCTCCTGTTGAGCAGGCCGCTCTGGTGCATATACCCTTCATAGCATCCTATGGGGTTAGCCACTGGCAGCGATTTGTCCAACAAGGGTTTCCCCCCTCTTGAGTGTTCCCTAACCCTCCCTTGGGTTACCCTGGCACCCGGCCGATTGCCGGCCCCCTGCCATTGGATGCTAGGACCCACTCCTATCATGGGTACACTCCCTCAGGAGGGATGCCAGAGGGGTATGTGATCTTACCCCTCCAATCCCTCCTTATCTGTCTCTCTATCTATCCTGGTGCCGGTCCCTTGCCGCCTCTACTGCCGGCGATACCGCCCTTCCTTTGGTGACACACTCATGAGATACCCTCCCTCCCCTAGTCGCCAGCCTTCCGTGTGCCAGAGGGCTGCCGCCTTCCGTCGGCATACAGACGATGGCCCACCCCTCTATTACCTGGTTTCGGTTGTCCGACCTTCGGGCCGGCCTCCGGCGTGCCGGCATTGATTGCCGGCGGTCTGGGTATTCTAGCAAATTCTGCTTTACCTTATGAACTGATCACCAAGCCGTCAGCCTTCGGCTGCTGGAGCTGCCGCCTCCCGCCGGCGTGCCGCCGCTGTGCCGGCAACCGCCAAGTTGGTATTATGCTTAGATCTTCAATGTGTCTGCCTTAATGCCTTACACCCTGTTGGAGCGGCCTCCGGCGTTCCGCCGGTCTGCCGGCACCCTCCGGAAGCACCAAGGGACTTGCACCCCTTCTACTATCTGTCGACTACATGCCGACAGCCCTACACTGTAGCCAGATGGCTTGGCCACTCCGATAGATAGGTATTGTCTTACCATTCTACTAGTGGCTGTGCTGTCTTCTAGCATATTACAAATTTCCAGCACACTCTGTGTGTCTTAGCACGGTTGGTTGCCGGAACCTAGATCTATACAGGGTCTCCTACTATCCCTTTAACCCAAGGGTCTGAGTGGTCTCAGTCCCTGATACACCTCGCAGGCAATCTCTGCTAGAACTTAGCTTCTACACACCACAGTGATCCAGGAGGATTTCCGTTTTGTGTCCCTCGGTCACAAATGAAATTGCCTATTGATAAGGTTACGGTAACCAGCTGAGCGGGATTCACAAGTATGTATCTATCTACTTCCTTTTCCCGCTCCTCTTCTCAAACCTTACAATATTCATGAATTATTTGATGTTAAGTGAAAGTTAACTACTTAAAATTTAACTTTAGAGTAATGTAAGTCATTCTTATGCCTTCCATATACTCATGATCTCTTTCTTTTACAGGAGGAGTATATGAAGTGTGACCACAACTTCTGTGGAGTGAAGCGCCCGGACTTCTACGGGCACAAGGCGTGTCGGACCCACGCCCCCTGCGCCGCCAAAAAAGGCGACCTGAAATATTGGGACCCGCAGCACTGTACAGTCTGCAAGAGTCGTCTGGTCGAAGCGTTCGACGATCCTCCTTCAGCGGAGGTAAGGGACAACGCTCGAGAGAAGCTACGCAAGTGGGTGCGTGGCTTCCAGAGGAACGCCACCGGACCGTATCTCGCTACCGAAGATTTGAGGGCCTTGCTATTCCCGAAGGCATCAAAAGACTCAGTGGTCCCTAGTGATCAGATTCCCACCGTCCAGATAGTGGTGGAACCTGATGTGGTCATGGCCCAGTCCATGCATGCGTGCCGTTTAGATTCCGACAACGTGGAACGTATGTCGGAAGTGTCGGAGACTACGGAGAGGAACCTCATGGGCGAGGAGCTCGACTATGAGGAAGATCAGGTGGAATACCCTGATTTGGAGCATGAGGTCGCTCCCACTTCTACCCCTGCACCAACTCCTACACCGACTGAGGAATCACTTCCTTCAACATCCGCTACCCCGGACCCCATCCCATCTGGCACTCAGGAGATCTTCAAGATGCTTGAAGCTCTCATGGATAAGAAACTTCGCGAGACTCATGAGCTTTTCAAGTCCAACCTCGGAAGTTCTAAGCAACCGAAAAGGATTTTGGTTAAGGACCTCCCTGCCTGCTCGGATACTAACCCATGGAGGTATGCCGAGCACATGCCGATCACCACGGGCAAGATCTTCATCAGTGAGAAGGTCGGCTCGATCGCTTTGGAAGAAGTGGCGTTCTTCCAGAACTTTGAGGCTTACCCGGACTGTTACGTCCGACTCAGGTCCGAACCCGCCTCTAAAGAAGAGACCGAACCAAAGGTTATTATGTTCGATCTCTCGAAGGCCCAGGCTATGCTAGCCAACGCAGTGAAAAGTAGGGGCTTCACCAATTCACAAATGCCGGCGCTTAGTAAAAAGCACCCGACCTTCGTCGCACCAGACAATGAGACCTTCCCCTTTCTTGAAAAGGCCTTCACTGCGGTACAGAAAGCAGTGGAAGAAGGGAAACCTTGCCCTGCACTGGAGGAGTGCAGGCCCTTCTCCCTGACTACTCCCCCTGATGATAGACACTGGAAAGACGTCCAGTCGACCTTCATAGTGGGGAAGCTAGAGCCAGACGTTGCTGGTCGTCAGTTTAACGAGGACCTCCCAAAACTCAACGATCACCTCCTTCGTAGGGAACATGATACGAAGGAAAGGCTTGCCGCATCTATGTCCCTCCAGGTACAGCTTGAAGTCATGGCCGGTGACACTAGGGTCCCAGACTTCTACATGGTCCTTGCCAAAACACATCTGGCAACGGTCGTGAAGGATCTGTACAGGTTCACTAGGGCTCGTAGAGCCTGTCGTGAATTCGTGTTCGCAAGTGCTACAGTGAGACACGAACCCCGGAGGCTGATTTCCTCCAACATCTGGGGTAAACACCTCTTTCCCTCCTCCCTAGTGAAAGAGATCACCGACAAAGCCGCCACGGAGAACAGGAACCTTCTCCATAAGTGGGGCATGTCGAAGAAAAGGAAATCCTCTCAGGACGACGGCCCTCAACCTAAGAGGAAACCCACGAAGCCTAAACCCCAGCAACGTCAACAGACGGCAGTTTCCGGGTTCCGCTACTCCCCAAGTGGCAGCTCAGCCACAACAGACCTTTCAGCTGGTCACCCAACCGGTCCTGTCACAGTCACCGGTCTTCACCCCTGCATTTAAGCAGCAATCCACTACCTTTCGTCCCAAAGGTAGAGGCTCAAGCAGAGGCTCAGGCAGAGATGCGTCTCGCCGTCCCTCCAGAGGCAGAGGAGGAAGGGGAGCTAGCGGCCGAGGTAGCAAACCCTCGGGAAGCCAGAAGCAATGAAGTGCTTCCGGTGGGAGGAAGACTCCGCCAATTCCAGGATCGTTGGACCTTCAATCCCTGGGCACACAGCATCGTCAAGAAGGGACTAGGCTGGAGCTGGACTCAACCACCCCCAACCTTCCAGCAATTCTTCCAACAGTCAACCCCCCTCCTGGAAGAATATGTCCTAGAACTCTTGAACAAGAAGGTGATAAGGAGGGTAAAGTCAACCAGGTTCCAAGGGAGACTGTTTTGCGTCCCCAAGAAGGACTCCGACAAACTCAAGAGTCATTCTAGACTTATCCCCCCTCAACAAGTTCATCGCGAACAACAAGTTCAAGATGCTGACTCTTCAACAAATACGGACCCTTCTGCCTCAAGGGTCCTACACGGTCTCGATAGACCTGGCGGATGCCTACTGGCACGTTCCAATGAACCATCACGCTTCCTCCTACCTAGGATTTCGACTCCAAAGGAAAAGCTACGCTTTCAGGGCCATGCCTTTCGGGCTCGACGTGGCCCCACGGATCTTCACCAAGCTGGCAGACGCCATCGTTCAACAGTTCCGCCTCCGCGGCGTCCAGGTGATGGCCTACCTAGACGACTGGCTGGTCTGGGCGACATCGCCCGAAGATTGTGTACGATCCTGCAACAAAGTCACCCAGTTCCTAGAACACCTGGGATTCAAGATAAACACCAAGAAATCTCGCCTCTCTCTAGCTCAGAAGTTCCAATGGTTAGGAATCCATTGGGATCTTCAGTCACACCGCCTTTCCATCCCACAGAAGAAAAGGAAGGAAATAGCAGGGTCTGTCAAAAAACTGCTGAAATCTAAAAGGATCTCAAGACGACAGCAGGAACAAGTTCTAGGCTCTCTACAGTTCGCCTCTGTGACAAACCCAGTGCTTCGTGCACAGCTAAAGGATGCCGCGGGAGTCTGGAGACGTTCTGCATCCATCGCTCGAAGAGACCTCAAGAGACGGCTCCCAAACAGACTTCGGTTACTCTTAAAGCCGTGGTCGGAAGCAAAGGCCCTGAAAAGGTCCATTCCTCTTCAACACCCACCTCCATCACTCAACATCCACACGGACGCTTCGCTGGAGGGTTGGGGAGGTCACTCCCACCAACAACAGGCTCAAGGGACATGGTCTCCCCTATTCAAGACGTTTCACATCAACATCTTGGAGGCCATGGCGGTCCTTCTCACTCTGAAGAAACTCTCTCCGCCTCCCTCGATCCACATCCGTCTGACTCTGGACAACTCGGTGGTAGTCAGATGTCTCAATCGTCAGGGCTCGAGATCGCCCCAGATAAATCAGGTGCTTCTTCCAATCTTCCGCCTGGCAGAAAAGAAGAAATGGCACCCGTCTGCAGTTCACCTACAAGGATTCCGCAACGTGACGGCGGACGCTCTATCACGGACAAGCCCGATAGAGTCGGAATGGTCTCTAGACGCAAGATCGTTCTCCTTCATCTCTCGCCAAGTCCCGGAACTTCAGATCGATCTCTTCGCAACGAGCGACAACAATCAACTTCCTCGTTATGTGGCCCCGTACGAGGACCCCAAGGCAGAAGCAGTGGACGCCATGTCACTGGATTGGAACAGATGGTCCAGGATATACCTGTTCCCTCCCACCAACCTTCTGCTGAAAGTCCTCTCCAAACTGAGAACCTTCAAAGGGACAGCGGCCCTAGTGGCTCCCAAGTGGCCCCGGAGCAATTGGTACCCCCTGGTCCTGGAGCTGCAACCCAAGCTGATCCCCCTCCCGGGCCCAGTTCTCTCTCAGCAAGTACAGAAGTCGACTGTCTTCACTTCATCACTGAAAGTCAGGGACCTTCATCTCATGATTTTCTCTCCCTAGCCGCAAAGAAAAGGTTTGGGATCTCGAAGAAAAGTCTAGACTTCCTCGAGGAATACAAGACCGAATCCACACGACGGCAATACGAATCATCCTGGAGAAAGTGGGTCTCGTTCGTCGAAGCAAAAAACCCTACGGAAATCACCATTGATTTCTGCATGTCCTTCTTCATTCACCTTCATGGACAAGGCTTAGCAGCCAACACGATTTCTACCTGCAAATCGGCTTTGACTAGACCACTACTGTACGCCTTCCAGATTGATCTGTCCAGCGATATCTTCAATAAACTACCAAAGGCATGCGCTTGACTACGTCCAGCACCTCCGCCAAAACCTATCTCCTGGTCCCTGGACAAGGTGCTCCATTTTGCCTCTAACTTGGACGATTCATGCCCTCTCAAGGATCTGACTCAAAAGGTTATATTCCTTTTTGCTCTCGCCTCGGGAGCCCGAGTCAGCGAAATAGTGGCATTATCAAGAGACGATGGTCATATCCTGTTTACAGACTCAGGAGAACTTACCCTCTTCCCTGATCCGACGTTTCTCGCGAAAAACGAATTACCCACCAAGAGATGGGGCCCCTGGAGAATCTGCCCCCTGAAGGAAGATGTCTCTCTATGTCCAGTAGAGAGTCTCAAGGTCTATCTTTGAAGAACTTCAGACTTTGGTGGAGGCCAACTCTTCAAAGGAGAAACATCGGGTAGCGACCTGTCACTGAAACAACTAAGAGCGAAAATCACCTACTTCATTCGCAGAGCGGATCCTGACAGTACACCCGCAGGTCACGATCCTAGAAAAGTCGCATCTTCTCTGAATTTCTTCCAGGGAGCTGGATCCCCACGGAACCTCTACCGAGGTCACATTACATACCTCTATTCAAAGCCCTTGGCACTTACTCTAATAGGGGGAAAATTTCCACGATACATTGATTCTCTGGTACTCTTCCATCAGGACGTCATGGCTTGAGCCCAAAAAACGGATTTTGAGCGAAGCGAAAAATCTATTTATGGGTGAGATGGCCATGACGTCCTGATGGACCCTCCCTGCTATTCTAGTCCAGCCTTTCAGGCCCCGCCCTGTCCTGCTCTATCATGGAGATTAGCAAGTAGCTGGCATCAGGATGAGGACGGACGTGACGTCATTTAGCAATGGCGCCCGTTTGTTTACGTTTCGAGTACCAAAAGTAGCCACGGACGAGTGTAACTGTGGAACGGCTCCCCAGTTATTCTCCACCTTTTCATATCGAAGTGTTAACTCTATATGGGGTGCAGATAGCTATGTGGCGTGTTAATACATGCGTCCCCTGTTGATATACGATGTCTTAAAGGGAAACCTTTAGGATACTCGCACCAGAAGTAAGAATTCTGTGATAACCTGTGGTTTAATTCTCTGGGAATATCCTTGTAGTTAATATACCCAAGGAAGCTACCAAAAGGAACTTTCCATCAGGACGTTATGGCCATCTCACCCAAAAATAGATTTTTCGCTTCGCTCAAAATCCGTTAAATCTTGACTGAGTTCAGTAAAGTCAAAGAACTAACTATATGACTCAACACCTCTGAGTGTGTCTACTCATATAAAAAATATTTGAAAAACCTTCTTTATATCCGACAAAGCCTTCCAGTTTTACAAAGTCAAAAGAGGAATGAATATACTTGGTTTTCTAAGCTGAGGCGCACTTGCTATCACTCGCACGGGTGCCCTTTTAGCTCGTTAAAGTTTCCTACTAGCTAATCTGTTGCAAGTATTTTGCCTACATAGCATAATTGTTTTCAAATAATTACCAAGTAAAATTATTCGAAACTTATTTGCTATATAAAATTCTCTCTCACATATGTTTTGTGAATAAATAACGTGATGTAATAAAGAGATTATAAAATATTATGGTAAGTCTAAATTTAATAACACCACCTACAAAAGTCTACAACAAGAGCTTGTTTTCGGATGCACACTATATAATTTTGTAGTATTTCACACTAAATGTCTTTAGTAGATTCTGGTATTCAAAGAAAGTTTATAATAACATATTTTTCTTATGTTTAGTATAATTTATCCCAATGTGTTAAAAGATATGATAAAGTACAAACTCATGCAGTGTGCATCTGAAAACAAGCGTCTGTTGTTAATAAATTTAAACTTAACATTACCATACTTTAAAATATATCTATTCGTTAACATTATTTATTCACAAAACATATAGGGAGAAATTTAGATTAGCAAATAAGTTTCAAATCACATTACTTGGTAATAATTTGGAAAACAATGATGCTATTCGAATAAAATACTTGCAACAAATCAGCTTGTAGGAAACCTCTCCAAGTAAAAAGGGCATCCCTGTGAGTGAGTGCAAATGCATCTCGGTTAAAATAATTGAGTGCAGGTGTCACCCACAATTTACTGTTCAACATATTTATGGAAATATTAGAGGAACACATTTCCTATATACTTTCTCGATCACTCACAAACTAAAGTTAAATGTTTAGTGTGCCTGAAGGTAACTAGTACAGTGATGAATTTTTTTATTGGGGGATAGCGCGAACGCAGTCCCCCGCTACCAAAAATTTCGCACCCGAGTTGACCACATTTGGGTCAATCGCAAGGGTCAGCACCACCGGAGTGCAATGGTGAGCCTCGCCTTGGGGGAACCACCTTCGTGATCATGGTGTCCCCTGTGCCAGGTAAGTATGCTCTTCTCACACACCACAGCATCCATGCTGAGGTGAACTGAGTAAACCTCCCCTCTTATTGATTTTTATGTAATAAATTCTTCAAGTTTATCTATATAACACATTTAACTTGATAATGAGATGCCTGAATCATTTTAGGATCCCATAAATTAGTAACTCTCTGTGAATCATTGCGAACATACATTTTTTCTCAAGTATTTTTCAGTAACTTTCATTCAATGAATGTTTAATTTGGCTGTTGATGTAATACAAATCTTGAAGTACTTTTTACTAGAAAGCAAGAAAAATAATCACCAACCAGGCCAAAAGAAATTATATATGAAGAATTCAAGGGAACAAAATTAAAAATATACCAAATAAATAAAGAATAAGCTGAACTGAATACATATGCATCCAATAATCAATCATTCCAATGATTAGACATCCGTAAGATAAGTGGGTTGCAACTGTTTTGCATCTGCTGCTTAACAAGTATGCCCGTGACAAAACATCTGTGGAGATCCCACAAGTTTTCATTGGGGGCTGTTATGACATTTCCTCAAAAGGCCCCCGTCCAGAGGAAAGCTCCGGGCAATCGATAGAAGAAGTTTTCAATAGGTTAACTCGTCCTACTTGAGGAACCCTAAACATGATACTCGGTGAATTCTTTCCAAAATGAGTCCGTGTCACACATAAAGCTGGGGGACCAGAGATAATCTATTTCATTTAAGCCTTCTGGTTAAATATATATTACAAGACTAATTGGTTATCACCTACAAACACCTAACTACAATTTTTCTCAAAAGACAGACCTTAGTGGATAAGAATACACAGATATTAAATATTAATGTACCATAATTTTTTTTATGCAGATGGTGACTGTAGCAAACTACAGCCAATTGTTAAATCGAATTGTAATTGCTAAACTCAGTTGGCGTCTAGTTTGAATTATCAAAGTATAAACATACTTGTGACCCTTTATAAAGGTACACATTCTCCTAATGTGTATTTCTTAATACTCACATCAGGTAAAATGTCTCTCTGCAGTATGTTAAATGTTGATAAATATCTCTTATAAATGTCCAAACCTCTTGTTCTCTTGCTTGTGGGTACAGTGGGGCACACTTTTCTTATTTCCTTTCCTCTGTTTTATTCAAGTTTATATAGTCTTTAAATGGAAGATCTATTTTAATGTTACTGTTATTAATATATTTTGTTCAATATTTCTCTTAGTTTATTTCTTTATTTCCTTTCTTCACTGAGCTATTTTCCCTGTTGAAGCCCTTGGGCTTATAGCATCCTGCTTTTCCAACTGGTGTTGAAGCTTAGCAAGTAATAATAATAATAATAATGGTGATGATAATGACATGTATAAAAAAAGATTAGTGTTTTTTTTTGGCCACTTTATTCTACATTACTTTATATGTCTGACTGTTGAGTAAAAAGCTTTTACTATTGGGGCAGTCCTTTTAATCATGCCTGATGTTACTCCATATATCTGATGTAGGCAATGAATTTCTACATTTTCTTAGGTTCAAAACTTGACGGCTATGATCAGAGCAGCTACTAGGCTATAGAACGGCCATCACTGTCCTTTATTTATTATTGCGTGATCTACATGTAAAGATTTAAAGACTGCTCATGAATGGCAGAGGCAAGGGACAGTGACATTGCCCTATCAAGCAGGACAATGCCCTAGAGACTGAGCATACGTACTACATATGATCAATGCCCAAGCCCCCTCTCCACCAAGCTAGGACCAAGGATGGCCAGGCAATGGCTGCTGATGACTCAGCAGGTAGACCTATAGGCTCCCTCAAACCACCCATCCTAAGCTCTCAAGGACGATGGGGTTGCAGCGACCAAAGGAAATAACGATTTTGTGCGGGACTCGAACCCTAGTCTGGCAATCACCAGGCATGTACTCCCGTAGGTGGGAGTGCAGGCATTGATAGAGGAACTTTTGTCTTCTACATAACTTTTGTTCCATCTAGTTCTTTTGAATCTTGCCATCCAACCTCTCCTAGTCTTACTTCAGTCTAACCAGCGGGAGATTTGCCCAGTGGAACCTATTCTGAATTAACTTGCGGACGCCAGTTCAATGTCAAATGTCCCGAATTTATAAATCTCGTATTCAAACACTAGATGGAAACATGAGGGGTAGATGGAGATGGTTTGGGGAATTAGTTCACCAAATGTTTAACTGGGCTCCACCAGGCACGAGAAGCAGGAGATCGGGAATGGTGAAGTATTGGTTTTAAAACTCAAGATGATGACGACTGGCAAAATCTAATGAGGCCCTTTGCATCATCAGGTGTAGGAGGAGATAAGATAGAAATATATATCTATTGTATGCATATATGTATAAAGATATTTTTGCTGTTATTTTCTTAATACAGTACTGTACCCAGAACATTCACTGTACTGTATTATACAAGATTATTCTGTGTAGAACATTCTTCTGTTTTTACTCTGGGACAGTAAATGGAATTAGAAATCTGTATTGTACCTTGTTTATTTTATGAATATTTTTCTACATAATGTATATTTTATCTTTCTACCCACAGGTATCCACAGATACGTTTGTGATGGTATAAGCGCACGGAAACGAAAGGTTAGTTCGGGTGGACTGTTTTATAGTCGTGCAGATTCAAGTCCTGCACCTAACCCTCCACCCCGGAAGAGGTTGAAGGCGCAAGAACCCGAGGATTTAGACTTCAGTGACTACGAATATTAAGGTAATCCTGAGTAACTTTTTTATTATTACAATGTGGTTAAGATATTTAGAATGCTGCCCATCGCCTTTTTTGTGTAGGAGAGAGACCTACGAAGGGGGTCCGGGGCTTGCCCCCGGCTAGGGTTTATGACCTGGGAACTACTAGGTTAGGTTAGGTCGGTTTGTGGTATTTGTATGATAGCGGCAGTATTGTATGTCTCTACTTAGCAAAATAGAAGAGGCCTTATGTGTGCTTTTAGTATTTTACCTCAGGCTGATCTACTGAACTATATCTGCCTCAAAGTTACCGAGTTACTGGACCTCGGTTTTGGGCTGGTACTCGAGTCTCAGATGAATTATCAAGCAAATTCATATGGTGTTTTTCTATGGAACCAGAGTTTCTAGATTCATATGCATTTGGTATTTCAGTGAATCTTCCCTAAGTTCGTTGCCAATCATCCTCTGGAAAAGACAGCCCTGATTAAAAAAAAAAAAAAATGTAAGCTCTCCTTATCCAAACAGTTTGCTGGCTTGTTTATTTTCCCCCTGCCATGCTATTATTATTATTATTATTATTATTAGCTAAGCTATAACCCTAGTTGGAAAGCAGGGTGCTTTAAGCCCAAGGGCTCCAACAGGGAAAAATAGCCCAGTGAGGAAAGGAAATAAGGAAATGAATAAACTATGAAAAGATATGAAATATTAAAATGAAATATTTTAAGAACAGTAACATCAAAACAGATCTGTCATACATAAACTATAAAAAGAGACTTATGTTAATCTGTTCAACCCTAAAACATTCGCTGCAAGTTTGAACTTCTGAAATTCTACCAATTCAACTACCCGATTAGGGAGATAATTCCACAGCTTGGTTATAGGTGGAATAAAACTTCCAAAATATTGTGTAGTATTGAGCCTCATGATGGAGAAGGCCTAACTATTAGAATTGACTACATACCTAGTATAACGAACAGGGTGGTACTGTCCAAGAAGATCTGAATATAAAGGATGGTCAGAATTATGAAAAATCTTATGCAACATGCAGAACGAACTAATTGAACGACGGTGCCAGAGATTAATATCTAGATCAGGAATAAGATAATTGATAGACCGTAAGGTCCTGTCCAACAAATTAAGATGAGAATCGGCAGCTGAAAACCAAACAGGAGAACAATACTCGAAACAAGGTAGAATTAAAAAAATTAAAACACTTCTTCAGAATAAACTGATTACCGAAAATCATGAAAGACTTTCTCAATAAGCCAAATTTTTTTTAGCAGTTGAAGGAGACAAGTCATACAGTGTTAAAGAAACATTATCTATGTTGAGATCCAGATGTAGAGTAGCAACTGCCCTTGACGTACTTACAATCGTACTTTGAGTTCTGAGGTATGAAGGGAGTTAGCTTTGGTGTTACAGGACTTTGTGGAAATTCATTGCAAAGTTGGAATGAAAGTTATGAGGGCTGGGGAGAAAAGCAGGCATAAGGCTGACAAAGGGATTCAGGGGCAAGACCCTTCGGATTTGACGTTAGTGATGGGCTTGGTGTCCCATAATAGTCTTGCCACCCAATCTTGGACCAAGCGTATGTTCACCACCCATCGGGAATATTGCTTCCGCGCCTAGGCTATCTAATGCGGGTCATACCGTCGACAGCCCTAACCGCTCGACTGTGATAGCTAATCTTTCAGAGGAATGAGCAGCTCGCCATTATGGTAAGAATGGGATTCACACCTTGTCAAGAGTTTCTGAATTGCTGGAAACTGACTTAAATCTTTGAGAATTGCATGCTGGAAGGAGAGAGCAAATTACCTCTTCTCTAACCATCCTTTACCTTCAGATCTCCCTGGACAATTCCATCCTGTTCGTAATACTAGGCAGTCAGTTAATTCTAATAGCCAGGCCTTCTCCATCATGAGGCTCAATACTACACTGTATTCTAGAAGTTTTATTCCAGATGTGACCAAGTTGTGGAATGATCTTCCTAATCTGGTGGTTGAATCAGTAGAACTTCAAATGTTCAAAGTTGCAGCAAATGTTTATTTGTTGAACAGGCTGATATAAGTCTTTTTTATAGTTTATATGACATATCTGTTTTGACATTACTGTTTATAGAATGATTTATAGTTTCTGCTACTCAAAGTGTTTACTCCTTGCTTTGCGAGTTCATGGCCACGAACAAATTCATTTCATAGGCTGTGCTGGACCTAGAAATACCTTCATAACAGGTTATTATGCAATATGATCCTGGAGAACTGAGGTCTTTTTGAAACTAAACATTGCATTGAAGTTTTTGGGATCGTATGGAAGTACGTTCTGTGGTGTTGGACTTTCTTTACAACCCTTATATAAAAAAAGGAGCCTTGGCAGTCTTACTCGGGTCTTCTATCATCACGAGGGTATAAACACTCAAGAGCTTGCATTTCCTAAAGTGGAGGGACCACATTAAATTTCAAGAACTTTTCTTTTGATAAAGCGTCAGAGGTAACTCAGTAAAATGCCTCATATTTTTGCATGCATTATCTGTTTAAGGTAGAGGCAGAATTTTGGGATGGCTGGTCTCTAGTACATATAGTAGTAGGGGAAAACATATTCAAGTAATGGTTACAAAGTCCAGAGTAGAAAGCAAGTGGTAGGAATAGGAATAATTTAGAGAAAGATATTGGTTTCACTTTGGGCCCATTATGGTGTGGTATGCTGAGGACAGAGAACAATCTTGGAGGTTGCTCACTCAAGGCACTGTTAGCGGTACTTTCTATGACCGTTGGGTGCATGTGGAACAATTCTCGCATCCATGCCTTTAATAAGAATACTCCAAATGCAGGACTGTGGAAATATTCAATCACTCTAGATTTATCAGCTAAATATGTTGTCTTTGAAAGGTTTCTTGGAAAAAAAACACTGTAGCAATCAAGGGAAGAAAAGTGAGGCTTTATATTGTCAAATCTACACCAGGAAACCAAGGACTATAATAGTCTTTTTTTAGTAATGCTGAAGATATTTCAAGGTGCAACCCTTCTTGGAAAACAGATTGCTACAGCCCTTATAGTTCTGATAGCAAGGCAGTATGGAATAGATAGAAACTGAAAATAACTACCAAAATTATACTTACTACAGTATATAGCATTGTGATTGATATTTTTATTGAATTAAAAATCTATTTTCATTAATTTTTATTAAATTTAATTATGGTAAACATGCTGGCAAGCTTAGAGATGTAAGCCGTACCTCTACCATATAGGTAGTAATATTCGTGACAGAAATATCTTTTACGTAATAGTATTGGAATATTTATTCCAAGATGATGTATGATATAGTTGAATAAGAAATGTCATTGGGCCTATAGTTCAGGAATCAGAGCCTCCCTCCATAGATAACGTTTTAACATTTCCAGTTGACTGGATGTGTCTTTAACCTCTCGTGAGGTGTACCAAAATTCATACAGTTAACTGTACAGTACATAGTTTTCACATGCTGTTATGTAATGTAATTCCTCACTTTAGTTAATGCAACCATATGCCCTTTGAAAACTGTAATATCTTTTTGTGGTAAAATAGGAAACTTGGAATATAATTTTTGGGCTCGAGCCATGTCGTCCTGATGGAAGTTCCCTTCGGCTGCTTCCTACTGTATAATATTTTTGTGAGTGATATTACAAGAGAATTACAATTGGGTATCATGGGGTTCCAACCCCCGGAACGACTATCCGTAGATATAGTGTATAATCAGGGACGTATCCTAAGATAACCATAGATATCTGCACCCCCAAATAGACTTTACCCAGTCTAATCCACTAAGGGGAAGAATAAGTGAGGAGCCGTTGCATATCCTCTCCCCTTTCGGTGCTCCTATACGTCTCTGGGTTGGAATATGATTGATAAGGTATTGTATTTTGGTACAAGGACTTACATTATCAGATACTGTACTTGTACTTGATAGGTGCATTGCAAATTGCGATGCACGTTGTGATTGTGTGCTAGTGCTATAAAGGCACTAGAGAAAACTTATAGAATTGTCTGATTTGTAAATGATGGTTGCGTCAATCATCGTAATTGCTGTAGTGAGTAGCAATGTGTAACCAGGGGAGTCCATGAATTTGTAGCAAGCCATTGACCATCATCATCATCTCCTCCTACGCCTATTGACGCAAAGGGCCTAGGTTAGGTTTTGCCAGTCGTCTCTATCTTGAGCTTTTAGTTTGATACTTTTCCATTTATCATCTACTAGGTGGTATATCTTGGCAATCCATGTTTGCCATTGGTTACATAAGCAAGCCATTGCAGAAAATAATTCTTTGGAAAAAGGGATGGAAAGATTATAGTAATATAGTATATAAAATTTTCACTACAATATGACCACGATTGAATAAACCTAGTGTACAGTGAATGTAGGATTTACGGGAAACCTACTGATATAATCGTACACGAATATATGTAGCCTGAAACGAGGGCATTGTTCATCTCAGACCATTGGTTTTCAGGGAGCCAGTCGGCAGAGTTATGGTACCTTGCATATCCCAGTGGGTACAGGTAGTGACACAGTTACTCCAATTGAGTAAGACATTCGCAGGAAAGGGAAGTTGAACTGATCAGCTCTTGGAGGTGTAAATGTTTTAATTCAGTCATAATGACTTTTTACATTATTACATAATTTTCTCTCAAATTTCCGCCTTCACAATACCATTTGCTCCTTACTCATTCTGTCATTTTGCATTTCCATGCTGCCCGTTAACTACACGTAATGGAAATTTCTGAAAATAAGAGTTTTTCATTAGGTTTGGACATGTAAGTTTGGCTAAAGCACACACAGACTTTGTATAGTACTGTATTTACTGCAATGCACAAGTAACAGTCAGTACTGTAGTACTGCAAGTTTTGATAATGCTTTTATTTTAAATTACTGTATTTCAAGCATGCATTATCTGCTTGTATCCTCAATACATGGCTAAATAATAACTTAACTCGTCATCTCCTCCTACGCCTATTGACGCAAAGGGCCTCGGAGGATTCATTGGCTAGATTCATCAAAGGATAGCCGGTTCCTCGTGATGCGCAGTGCCTATCTTCCTAAGACAAGTGACCCCTGCCGGTCCAATACTAATTCCAGTAAGATCATCCACCAGGCATCAGGAGCAGTAGCCGAAGAGACAGTTTTCTCGCCTTAAACCATATCTGTCACCCTGCTGCCAGTGACTTCATCAAGATTAGGGGGTCATTTCCTCCGCACCCAAAGTTTTCTCAGCCGCTTATATAACCGTTGGTAAACATGGATTGCTAAGATGTATCGCATCGCACCTTAAACTCAATCAACAAGCCATTCAATTTGGTTGTTTATTAAAAGTATTTTAGATACTTGTTTGTTTTGGGTATGGTACATATTTCAGAAGCTAGTACATCGTTATAGACACTGGACTGAGGGAAATTAGTTCTCTGAGTAAATATCATCTTCTGCCGTCCAATCTGTTAATTCACTTGCTTTTGATGGCACTTGTTAACTAATTCCATTTTGGGGGATCTGTTGCGTTTAGTCTCTAGCCCCACTTAATTCTTACCCTTCTGAGGGACAAATATTCCTCGTTTCTTTCTCCCATCTTGCTCTCTTACCTCTTTGTACTCCATATGGGCCAAGTTTCTTCAATCCAATTTTAATCCTATTGAGGTGTTGTAGTCATGCATTGTCCAACAACAAAATTCTCATTTTCATTTTTGGTTGTCTTGATCTTTTTGAGTTTGATGGGATTGTGATCTCGAACGTCTTAATTTTGAATTGCTGATCATTCATTCATTTACTTTTCTTCTGTTTTAATTTAATTTCTATTTTCCTGGTGCTTATACGTGGGAACTTTACGCACTACAAGGCTTACAAGATCTGTTTGTCGAATATATTCTTATGGATTTAGAGTATCACACAGCGTATTGTATTTTAATTGTCAAATCCACGTTATCAGAGCACCTAGAAAGCACGAAAGTCTTCCGTTTCTTTTGAAAGCCTTAACCCTTTTACCCCCAAGCTATTTGGAACTTTCCAACCCTTAACCCCCAGGCATTCTTTTTTTCAAGCACATTTTGCAATATATTTTTTTTAAATTGTTCTAACAGCCTTAATTTTTGTCATAGAGAGGTCAGGTTGGTCTCATTCTTTTGGAAAATGCCTGAAGTTTCTCATTAACTTAAAAAAAATATGCAAAAAATGTAAATAGCAGTTTTTTTGCAAGGACGTACCGGTACGTCCATGGGGAGGTAAAGGGATGAGTTTTGTGAGACGTACCAGTACGTCCATTGGGGGTAAAAGTGTTAGTATCTTGTCTTTCGAATGTCTAGTGCAGAGCTTGTTGTATAGTTTTAGGGCTTTATGTTTGAAATCTCTAAAACCTATAGTAAATATACATCTTGGATCCAATAATTTAAAACCATTTGTAACTATTTTTTGTGTCCACATGATTCATTGGCTGCACAATGTTTAGAAATTCCTTTGGATTTTTGGTTTTCTGGTTCTGATAACTTGATGGGTTGTTGCACATATAGTATCTAAAAAAATTTTCTAGGTTCAACTGCCAGTGTAATTCAACTAGCATAGGAGTGATCACTCAGGGTAGGACACCTTTTATGAGTGTTGCTCCTCTGTTTACTATGTTTTGTAATTCCATAAGTTTCACTTAGGGTAGATTGTAGTGGGTGAAGTTTCAGTAGTTAATTGATTCTTTAGTCTGATAGATTTTTATGGTTATTCTCTCATTTACTGTAATCTTGTATAAGAATCACTTGCTAGCCTGTTCATTGTGAGTTGGTGTTCTGTTTGGCTAATAATAAGTGAAGTTGACTGTGAATGAACAAATACGGCCACTTTTTAAAACCTTTCTTTTTTTACAGGTAGCTCTTCAAACAAGCTGCAGGTATGAAATAACTGTCAAGAAAGAATAGCTGAGGAATGCTACTATTCTGTACTAAGAGTTCTTCAAGTGTGTCTTCAAGAAAATCTTGTTTTACAAAGTACTAGTTCTTTCAACACTCCTTTTGTATTGGTGTTTAGAATTTAAGTACTGTAGACATTGCCATAATTTTTTTCAGTCACCTAACGTTTTCACTTCAGTGGATACAAACTCTCGTCCTTTAATATGCGTATGATTTCAGTGAAGCTGGAAACTCTGCTGTTAAAAGATTGTAATGAAGTGTCGGTAGTTACAGACGGTAAGACACTTCAGACTTTTGGCTCTGAGCAGTATAGAAGTACTGTCTCGCTAAGTTGGCTGCTTTAATCTTTTCTCTTTACAGCGTGTTTTTGCTGTTTGCCAAATGAAGAAACAATGTGTGGCCATATGGTTTCGCCCTGGAGTTGCGGGCCAAAAGTGCAGCACCTTCACAAGCAGAAGCTATGTTCACTCCCATTCTTGTGTTCTTGCCTGTAGGGCATGTGTATTCACTGTCTTCCCCTTCAGAGGAGTGTAATGACAGGTCTTCACTACAAATTGGTTGAATACAGCAAGAGTCGGAAGAAGGCAAAGCGTGACTCTTCATCCTCTGTCTTCTTTTAGGCCAAATAAATCTACTAGGTCTCTTCTCTTGCCCTAATTTATGCTACAGAATGACCCAGATCTTCCCCTAGTGGTGTTGGAGGTGGTTTTGCCTGATGCCTACATGGATTAGGGGAACCCCATCCTTCACCCCATATCGAGCCTGACAGTGTTGTGGCCATGTCCTTGGCTCTGAAGATGCTGTGGCCTTTAGACCTCATTAGGACGTCCCAGTCTCTCATTGCTGCTACAACTGCTGCAGAA